>NC_051075.1:30960503-31216629 GCF_004664715.2 Peromyscus leucopus | reverse complement strand
GCTCACGCCTCTCAAAAGTAGACTGGCATTTAATAGAGGGATGTGGAGAAGAAGGGGATACTGAGATGAAGCCATATATACACAGCCAAGAAGAATGGACAGCTGAATTAAAAAACTGTCAACAATTTCCAGAATTTAAAATCCTGAATCATGACATGACACTAGTGGAATTCAGGTGTTTCTGGTACGTGGACTGCTCTCACCCAATGTGAGGTTGAACTGTTGACCTTGTGTACATCCTACTTCACAAATGAGTCTGTCAGATACACTAAGCCTATAGGCTGAAGATGATGCCCCAACACTGCGGAGAAACCTCAGGTGACTGCCCAGGCAGTTGGCTGTTTCTGTCAACTCACAAAATTTTTTTGGAAGTTGCTTGCATGCACTTCCTGTTTTTATTTTTGTTAGCTAATATTATTCCCTTCTTGGGTCTCTGAGGAGTTGGAGATTAGTTAGTTATGGTTGAAGATTAGTTAGTTATAGTTGAAAATTAATTAGGATAGAAAGTGCATTAGATACATCTTGGATTTACCAAAATAGGATAGATAATGGAATTATTTTCTCTGATTTGTCAAATACCTGTTTAGGTATTTATTACTTGTATATATTGTATATAGTTATTGTACTTTTGTATATAGTTTTTCTTTTGTTAGTTATAACCTTTTGCTTTTTTTTCTTTTTATTAAAATAGAAAAGGGGGAATGTGGTGGTAATCTAATTGTACTGAAATATTATTTTGACTGTATGTTAATAAATAAAGTTGTCCGGGGGTCAGAGCTATTAGAGCCATAGCAAGAGTGTGGCGGTGGTGGCACATGCCTTTAATCCCATAAGATCTCTGTGTGTTCAGGGATATAGTCAGCATTGGAGACATATGCCTTTAAGACCTAGGGGGCTGTACATTCAGACAGTGACGAGGTAGTCATGTGTTTGGGTTTACAACCAATGAGAAGGCAGAACAACATACTATAAAAAAACGAACCGACAGGAAGTAGGTCTCTTTCACGAAGCTGGGACAGCAGGAGGAAGGGTGAGATTTTAGCTCTGAGCTCTGACCTCTCGGCTTTCTCTTTTACATTGTTTCTGTGTTTCTTATTTAATAAGACGGTTGGTTACATCAATACAAAGCATAATAATATGCACAATATAATGTTTTAATGCATTTTAAATTTTTTTACATTTTAAGAAGAAAACCCAAGACTTTCTTATTTCTATGTATAATTGCCCTCATTTTACCCACTATTAAAGGTTCTACTTTTTGGCCAGAAACACATGATAAAAAACTGTCGGCAGGCTTTCTGTTCCTCTGGCTCTGGCCATCTTTCCACTGCCTCTTCCATGATGTTAGCTGAGCCTCCAGTGTTGATGTGGGTTAAGGATGTATCAGTTATAGCTGATCTCCACACAACCACTTGTTCTCTGCGTTTGATCCATTGTGGTCTTTGTCAATGATCTCCATCCTAAACAACACATGGATGAGGACAATGACAATAGCTGTGTTACCAAAGAAGAGGGACAGTTTAGCTAGAGTTTTCCTGCCTTGCCCACAGTCAGGACAAATCTTTGTCACTCGCCAGTCCCACAGCCGCTCAGACCCAACCAAGTAAACACAGAGACTTATATTGCTTACAAACTGTATGGCCGTGGCAGGCTTCTTGCTAACTGTTCTTTTATCTTAAATTAACCATTTCCATAAATCTATACCTTGCCACGTGGCTGGTGGGTTACCGGCGTCTTCACATGCTGCTGGTCATGGCGGCGGCTGCAGTGTCTCTCCGCCTCAGCCTTCTGCTTCCCACAATTCTCCTCTCTCCTTGTCCCACCTACTTCCTGCCTGGCCACTGGCCAATCAGTGTTTTATTTATTGACCAATCAGAGCAATTTGACATACAGACCGTCCCACAGCAGGAAAGCTCAGTCTCCAACCCTACACAAAGAACTACATGCAACAAGGAATTCTGAAAGTAGGAGTGAGGAATGCCCTTCAACAGGAAGGAGCCTCAAAACTGGTTGTGTAGTATGAACAGGTCACCCCTGAAGTCATGTACATATAAACAAAATTGTACAGACTGTGACAGTTGTATTGATAAACTTATTAATACATATGATATATATTAGTAATATATAATATACACTTCTAAATTGTACACACACAAAGAAATTAGATTTTTATAGAGGCCATGAATTTGAGAAAGAATAAGGTGGTAAATGGAAGGTGTTGGAGGGAGGAATGGCCAAGGGGAAATGGTGAAATTATATTTTTATTTCAAGTAATATTTAAGTGACAATTTAAAAATATTATAAAATTCGTTATTATAAAATGCCTTGCAAATAAGTACTAACATCACATAACAAAATGAGCTTTTGGAATGCAAACTGTGAAGTTTCACATTAAATTTCACAGTTTCAGTATCGGATATGTTTTATGTACTTATCTACCAGCAAAACAATAAAAATAATCCATGACAGAACTAGAACTAGAAAAACAATTAGGTTTCCGTCCTCTTTCATAACCAAGGTTCACTGCCTTCTTTCAAAAAATTACTAGGAACATTTCTGTGTGATTATGGGCTCATCAAATGAGGCAAACATAAACTGCAACTCAGTAATGCTGTCATTTACAGCTTCATTGATAAATGCCCTTCAACAAATGCCCCCTTTATTTAGCTAGGGTTTCTATTGCTGTGATAAAATATGTTGACCAAAAGCAACTTGGGGAGGAAAGGTTTATCTGTCTTATACTTTCAGGTAATAATCCCACCACTGATGGAAGATAGAGCAGGAACTCAAAAAGAGCAGGAAACTGGAGGAAGAAACTGAAGAGGAGGTCATTAAGGAGGGAGGCTTGCTCCTCATGGCTAGCTCAGCTGTGCTTGATAAAGAACCCAAGACTAGCAGCCAAAGACTGCCATGGGCCCACCTATGGCAATGTCAATCAAGAAGAGGCACCACAGTCCAGCCCATAGGCCAATCAGATAGGGGCATTTTTACAACTGAGGATCCCCATTTCTGAGTGAATCTAGCTTATGAGAATTTGACATAAAACTAGCTGGCACATCTTCTGACCTCCCTAGTGACACTTTAACCTAGAAAAAGAAGCAATCGTTATATAATATTGATCATAGCAGAGATCATTCTAAATTAATCTTCAGCAACAATGATAGGGCAAAAGGTCATGCAAGTCATCTGGAAGGAACCAGTATGGGCCCAAAGGTAGAACAAAGCTAATCTAAATGTAATATTCTTGCTCCATAATGTGCTCTCTTTTTGTACTCTGATCACTAAGTGTCATTACCATGTAAGATTTTCTTTAGAGACAGAATTTCTGGTCTTAATTTTTTTCCATAACTGACTACTTCACACAAAATGGAAATTGTGTTGAAAATGTCCCAAAACTTGCTTTCCTACCAAGATCTTGACTTAAAAATTGACAAGCTCCAGAAATTCTGACTGAAGTGTAATCTCCAAACCAAGGCAAACCTTCACGGCTCCCTCTGTGTAAAAGGAGTGATAACTGTTCCTATGGGTATTCACACAAATTAAAAATTAGTAAATTAAATTATCAGTGACTCTGACAGCAGTTATTAAAATGCTATCTATGTCTTCAATAGAATAAAGATCAGTTTGAACTCATTCATATTACTAACATCATGGAAAATTACCTTGCTCTGTATTTCTTGATGCCGAGGCATCATGGTGACTATATCATCCCAAATACCTCCCGATGTATTTCAATCAGTGAAACAACCAGGCTAAAATGGGCCATATGTTGTTTAACAGAATGCTATTTGTCTAAGTTTGATCCTCAAAGACCATGGAAAATTTTATCCTGGTCTGGCTTGTAAGTGTGGCTTCATGGTTTCAAATCCTCTTACATGAACTCTGAGCTAAAGATTTGTTAGAATGGACATTATTTTCTTTCTGGTAGTTTTATTCATTGTCTTAAACTCTTCTGTCACTGTGTGCTTTTGCAATGGCTGCCACAATGGCTCAACAGCAGGAAACACACAAAGAGCTGCTGTATGTGGTGTGGGCACAAGCGATCCTTACATGGGAAAATGTGGAATTCTGACCTTTTGCAATTTGTTAACACCCTAACAAATGGTACCCTAACCAAATGGGAACTGGGAAACCCAATGCACATGTAGAAAGTGGTTACTGGTTCATGAAATTCTAGCCAAGAAAGAAAAATCCCAACCCATGTAGAAATTAGCTTGAAAGAAAAGATAGTCACTTCAGAATCCAGTGTTACTCCAATTCCAAACTTGGGACCAGAGGAACTCAAGTCAGTACCAGTGCTTACGGTATGAGTATGAAGGATTTTAGAGAAACAGAGACATAATTGATACAAAACTGTTCTACGAAAAGAAAGTGACCTCATTCAAAGCACAGAAAAGTAGAAGTCCAAGGGGTGGGAAGCTGATCTAAGCAATGAGGGTAATTTTTATGGGGTTAATGCATTACCTCTTTTCAGATCAATGCCGATGCATTTGTTGCTGTAACTTTATATATATATATATATATATATATATATATATATATATATATATATATATAATTTTATTTTTTATTTTACAATACTATTCAGTTCTACATAATAGCCACAGATTCCTTTGTTCTCTCCCTTCCTGCCCCCTCCCCTTCCCCCCAGCCCAGCCCCATTCCCACCTCCTCCAGATCAAGGTCTCCCCCGAGGACTGGGATCAACCTGATAGACTCAGTCCAGGCAGGTCCAGTCCCCTCCTCCCAGATTGAGCCAAGCGTCCCTGGTTTCAAACAGCCAACTCATGCAATGAGCCCAGGACCTGGTACCACTGCCTAGATGCCTCCCAAACAGATCAAGCCAATCGACTGTCTCACCTATTCAGAGGGCCTGATCCAGTTGGGGGCCCCTCAGCCTTTGGTTCATAGTTCATGTGTTTCCATTCATTTGGTTATTTGTCCCTGTGCTTTATCCAACCTTGGTTTCAACAATTCTTGCTCATATAAACCCTCCTCTTTCTCACTAATTAGACTCCCAGCGTTCCACCCAGGGCCTTTAAGGAATTGCTCAACATCCCTAATCATCAGGGAAATGCAAATCAAAACAACTCTGAGATACCACCTTATGCCTGTCAGAATGGCTAAGATAAAAAACACTGAAGACACTTTATGCTGGAGAGGATGTGGAACTAGGGGAACCCTCCTCCACTTCTGGTGGGAATGCAAGCTTGTACAACCACTTTGGAAATCAATATGGTGCTTTCTTAGAAAAATGGAAATCAATCTCCCCCAAGATCCAGCTATACCACTCCTGGGCATATACCCAAGAAATGCTCAATCATACCACAAGAGCACTGGCTCAGCTATGTTCATATCAGCATTGTTTGTAATAGCCAAAACCTGGAAACAACCTAGATGCCCTTCAACTGAAGAATGGATAAATAAATTGTGGCACATATACACAATGGAATACTACTCAGCAGAGAGAAACAATGACATCATGAGGTTTGCAGGCAAATGGATGGATCTTGTTGCTGTAACTTAAGCTCACTAGATTGTCAAAGAAATAATACATTTCCATGTGTATGTTTCCATGTTTAGTGTTTTTATTTTCACCATGATTTTTTGAAATTTTATTTTTGATGTTATAACATAATTAAAACATTTCTCTCTTTCCTTTCCTCTCTCAAATACCTCCCATATGACTGACCTGTCTCTACTTCAAATTTGTGGCCTCTTTTGTCACTAATTGTTATTGCTTGTGCATATGTGTTCATGTGGGGAATGGGTGGAGAGAGAGAGAGAGAGAGAGAGAGAGAGAGAGAGAGAGAGAGAGAGAGAGAGATTAAATATAAATATAACCCATTCAGTCCATGTTATGTATATATATTTCAAAGCTGAATCACTCCCCCCTACCTTTTTTGTAAACTTAAAATGTTAACCTTAACATTCTGGTGGTCAGTCAGCTTTGCATGTTAACCTCCTATGGCTGAGAGAAGGAAAAGATCTACATTGTATTGTCTTCATTTTGACACAGACTTTTCCCTTTTTGATTTTTCTGGAAGCATGTCTTCATCGTTCTACATTTTTATAGATATCTAGCACAATGTAGCTCAGCAGAATGAAGCTGTGTTTTTCTAGAAAGTTGCTAGGAAGTAATTCTGATATATGAGATTTGGTGTTAGAATTATTAAGTATTACTGAATAAAATTATTTTAGTTATTACTGAATAAGGTAAGTCATACAAGTTCTTGTTCTGGAAACAATCAATGATAGCTGATAAGTTCATCATCTTTTACTGAAGCTGCATGGGTATAAGAAAGATAATGGACAGAGCACAGTAATTGAATTGCTTAGATTTGCTACTAGTTTCTTGTGAGGCTCATTATGTGCCTGTACATTCTCAGGCACTCATTGCCTTCCTCCAAGAAGCTGAGAGTACAGATTGGCCCGCTTTCTCTGGGATATTGTGAGGGGGATAGTGATGTGGGAGAGGGGTGTGAAGTGTTCAAGTCTATGCTGACTAAGAATATCATGGTATTTGAAAATGCCGGGCGTTGGTGGCGCACGCCTTTAATCCCAGCACTTGGGAGGCAGAGCCAGGCGGATCTCTGTGAGTTTGAGGCCAGCCTGGGCTACCAAGTGAGCTCCAGGAAAGGCACAAAGCTACACAGAGAAACCCTGTCTCGAAAAACCAAAAAAAAAAAAAAAAAAAAAAAAAAAAAGAAAATGTCTGCCTACCCAATTTATTTTTTATTTTAAAAAAAGGGCTTTGCTTCGCACGCACGCACGCACACAAGCATGCATGTGTGCACACACTATTTTCTTTTACTTTATGAGTAAGAATAAGAGTGTTTACAAATTTTGGCTTCAGTCCTCATGTATCACAGAATTTGAGTATCTATATTTTGTAAACTTTTTTTTCCTGATTTTTACTTACCACTATTAAGCCAAGATAGGTCACCAAGGGTAAAAACAAAGAAGTGACTCCACCAAGTGGAAGCTTTGTGGCTCAGTAAATTGTATTGGGCTGTTTCTAGAAGCCTAGGTAATGGGTTACTTATAAAGTCCTGGGCAACTTATGGTTAGCTACAACACTGAAATTTTTTTCTTGCAGCAACTGTTAATTGTCTATACATGTCGGGGGAGGATGTGGTCTCCTGAGTCGATGTAGCAGGAATCTTAAAGGTTCTTATTAATAAAATCAAACTTGAGGCGAGTTATTGGGGTCCATGCTGGTAGATCAGAGGGACAGAATAAGCCACAGCTATCTCACCTTGCCGGATACACAGCTGGTCTTGTCTCCTCAGACTGGAGGCCCCTGAGTCCTCATCCGGAATGAATCTCAGCTGAACTAAACCAGCCAAATGCTTAACCAGCCAAAAGCCTAACCAGCCAAATGCCTTCTAGTTTCTCGTCCTCACGCCTTATATATCTTTTTGCTTTCTACCACCACTCCCTGGGATTAAAGGCTGGCTTTCTGGGATTAAAGGTGTGTCACCATGCTTGGCTATTTCCAATGTGGCCTTGAACTCACAGAGATCCAGAGGGATTTCTATCTCTGGAATGCTAGGATTAAAGGTGTGAGTGCCACCATTTTCTAGCCTTTGTATCTAGTGGCTGTCTGTTCTCTGACCCCAGATAAATTTATTATAGTACACAATATTTTGGGGAACACAATACCCCCACATCTCCTCTCTTTTTGTCTAAAATTAAAAAAAGCTTATAACTAATACAAGAAAAAACTATCCAATAAGTATATACAATATATACAGCCAAAAATTACATTAATGATGTCTAGTCCATTAACATTTGACAGATTCAGATAAAAACTCCATTATATATATTAACAATGTCCAGTCCAGTAATGTCTGATAAACTCAGACCAAAAAATTTTCATTACTTATCTTGTTTAAAACAAGTAGTTCCTTTTTAAAAGTAAATTCCATAATCTCCCTTTTTATCTTATCATATCCATATTCTTTCTCTTTTCTTTTCATAATAGATTCATTAGTCTACCTTTTGTCATTTTTATATCTTCCCCTTTTTCTTCAGTGTAGATTCAGTGATCTACCTATTTATCCTATTATTTCTTTATCTTTTTTCTCAGAGTAGATTCGATGATCTATCTCATATCTATATTCTCTTTTTCTTTTCGCTTTCTAGGGGTGAAGATATCTTTAGGGAATCTTGAAAAGAAAATTTTTGGGTTAATCATCAAGTCCTGTATCATTTGTCCAGTCTCTGCATAATAGGAAAGTTCAGGGCTTGTTTCAAGTCCTTGTTCAAGTAGTCAGTCAGGCTGGATCATCTCAGCTAGCCATCTCAAAATTGTCCTAAGCAGTTTGTAGTCCAAAGTCGATTTTTCCATGATGTTAATCAGCTTAATGGCTTTATCATAGTCCATGTGGAATCATCGTTGTAGGATCCTGTCATCTTTTTGAAGATTTCAAAGTCACTGTTAGGCATGGTCATGGTTTCCTGCAGACTTTTTTTTTTTTGCCTCCTCTGTGGTTTGGAGCAATCATAGTCTGATAAATGTCTGTCTCTCGGAACCATGAACATTCTTCCCTAGAACAGAAAATCTTCACAGCAATTTTTCCCCACCATTTGTCTTGCCAAGCTTTTCCAAACTGACCTTTGCCTATGCTTTCTTGTAACACGATGGTCCTGGCAATTCTTCTCTGAACCAGCAGCAGTAAACCCTTCGTCCCAGGTAGCAGCATCACCGCAGTCACCAACATGATGAGAAGGAGCTGGCAACGTGGAGCAGTAGCCACTGCTTCCATGGTCCCACCACTGTTTGTGGCTCAGTTTGGGCCAAAGCTTCTCCCAAACCTCCTAGGCCGGCCTCAAACTCCGGATCCTACTGCCTCTGTCTCCTTCAGCAAATCCTACCGGCGTGTGCCACCACAACCGGCTGAGTGTAGCTTGGGCCTGAGTTGGGGCTCACAAGGCCACAGGCAAACAGCTTTTTCATGAATTCGTAACACGAACGTTGGGCGCCAGATGGCGCCCAACGAGAGGGCAAGAGTTTCCACCTAAAACCTGAGAAAAGATTCTAAAACGGAGCTAAAAACAGCTTCCTAATTGTCTCAAATGAGCAGCAGCTGCCGGTTTGAGTTACTGGCGGGTTCCTAGCGTGAGAGCTCGGTCTGCAGTATGGCGGGAATGAGGCCTCTGCAAGTGGCACATTAAGCTGCGTGGTGGATTTAGCCTTTGCTAGTACAAAACAAAAAAAGAGGTTTCTGGGCTACACGCTGCTTGGATAAAAGCATAGACCCACGATGGCTCCCAGAGCTGGCGGAAAACATACCACCGCCATGTTGGGAAGCTGAAGTGGGTGGAGCCAGCAGCCACAGCGCCGTTTCAGGCTTAAAAGGCTGCAGTTTAAAGCAATAGGCTCAAGGTAATATAAAAAATAAGCCACATAAAGATGGCTACCACACAGAGAATCTGGATTATGTTCTCTTTGATATTTGTAACTGAAGAAAAACATTTGATTACAAAAGCTGTTGAGTTATGCCAAAATGTATATTTTAAAGGTACCTTGACTTCAAAATGTGGATGTAAGGATATGTTGCTTTGGAAAGGAGGCTCTGCTTTTGTTTCTACAGAAAGCCAGAGGCTATGGATTTGTTCCAGATTAAGATACATCAGGTTTGACCAGCCAAGACCACCTGAAAGGTCTCTGATGACACCATGGCCCAGATGATCCAACATCCAGAATCGTTTCAAGTCACGGACTACTCCATGATCCTAAAATTTTCTTTGTGTCCCCATAAGATACAGCGCCCCCCTCCAGCAGGAAGTAGTAAGAGAAGCTACGCCCAAATTCCCAAATATACCAAGCTGGCTTTGGAGATGTATAAAAGTTAAAACCTTCCTTTTTTAAAAAAGAAAAGGGGAAGTGCTGTGGGATGGTCTGTATGTCAAATCTGTTGCTCTGATTGGTCAATAAATAAAACACTGATTGGCCAGTGGCCAGGCAGGAAGTAGGTGGGACAAGGAGAGAGGAGAATTCTGGGAAGCAGAAGGCTGAGGCAGAGACACTGCCAGCTGCCGCCATGACCAGCAGCATGTGAAGATGCCGGTAAGCCACCAGCCATGTGGCAAGGTATAGATTTATGAAAATGGATTAATTTAAGCTATAAGAATAGTTATCAAGAAGCCTGCCACGGCCATACAGTTTGTAAGCAATATAAGTCTCTGTGTTTACTTGGTTGGGTCTGAGCGGCTGTGGGACTGGCGGGTGAGAGAGATTTGTCCTGACTGTGGGCAAGGCAGGAAAACTAAAGCTACAAGTCTCTTTTTTTAGCAACTGTTAACTGTCTATACATCTTGGGCAAGTGTAAGATTTACTGAGATCCTTTTCCTAGTAACTCTAAGCTATATAGATACCTATAGAGGTATGTGGTCTCTTGAGCTCCCCCTCAGTACATGGCAGAAAGTCAATGGGTTCAATCTTGTCCAAATCAACTTAGAATAACATAGCTGGTGATAGTTCTAGAGGGCAACTACCATGTCATGCCAGAAGATACATTCTGCAGGCTAATGCAATAGAGTGGTAAATTTTCTTTAGTCAATTTGTGTAGAAGCAACTTTGATGAAAAATGGAGATTTTTCACAGTTACGAATTTCAGCACTACTGAATATTATGATTATGTCTACATAATTTATCAGCATGCTTCAAAAATGAAGAAAAAACTGCCAAATTATATTTTTAAAAGTATGCATAGAAATAGAAAAAATACTAATTTACACAAGGTGAAAATGTAGTCTTTATAATATTCTCACAAATATTTGAATGGAAGTCTTTTACTGTAATATCTAGTGGAACTGGCCTCCATTGTTCAATGGGTCTCATCGAGATGACAACTTAGACATAGTTTATAGCAAAGTGACTCTCTTTATTTCAACTGGCTGGGACTATACTCAGCTATTTGGATCCTAAGTAGAGCATCCAGTGTTCAGAGCATAGGGTATTTGAAGGCAGAAATGACATCCTAGCTTGGGTTCCTAGATTCAAGTTAGATAATTTCCATGGGATTCTCCATCAAGGAAATCAAATTCTAGTTAAACCTGAAATGGCCTCAGCAAGAATACAAGATGGAGGTACCTTTGCCCTGTCTTGCCCTTTGAAACCCCAACTATAAATATTGATGGGGCTTGGTTTTCTGTGGTGGTCTCCATGTATTGTAAAGAGAAGTTTCCTTGATAAAGCATGAAGATAACAACTATCTGTGAGTAGAAGAACAAATATTTATAAATTTCAGTTAGAAATTATGCATGTTTAGTAAGTTAGAGGTTGTAGATTCTCCTCCAATAACCATAATTTCACTAGCACTGAGTAGTTAGTAAGATTTTCAGTGCCAGGAACAACCAAATGGTCAGGCTTAAAAACAACATTATATAATTATGAATATATATATATATATATATATATATATATATTATGTAATAATAGTTGATTCAGAAAAAGAACATGATTTGAAGGACAGTGGAGAGGAGTATGTGAGAGTTCTTGAAGGGAAGAAAGGAAATGGAGAATAACTGTAGTTATAATACAATCCTAAATTAAAAATAAAAATTCTGGAATAAAATTATGAATGGTAAATTTCCCTTACCACCAATAAACAAGGTCGGATTTTCTGCATCTAACAATGCTGTTCTCCTCTATATTCAGTTACTCAGTAAACTTATTTTTGCTTACTTTCTTTCTCTACTTTTTGTATAGTTTTGTGGAACATTATCTTTAGATTAAATCTCTATCATGAATAAAATTTGTCATCAATTTTTATATAGCCAAAACTTAAAATAACCTGATTTATTTTCAAATTCCATGTAATTTTGATGGATTTTTACCACTGAAAGAACAGCTACGTCTTTCTCCCATTTCCTCAGGCATAAAAAATATATCAAAGTTGTGTAAATGGTGATTTGTGTTTTTCAGTAAAAAAAAGAGAGAATATATTACTTGATGTACAATGAAGAAAATAATCTTTAATTACTATTAATTTTTCTTTAAATGAAAGCAACATTTAAGTACAAAGTATTGATAGTACTATTTGAGTTTAATCCTATCCACGTATAGGAGATTCATACAGACAGTTTCAAAAGCAGAAAAAAATTCAGATATGATTAACTATAATATCATAAAGAAGCAGATAAAAGGGTTTGATCACAGTTGGGCCCTTTAGAGTGTCTCAATTTCATTCTGATTTGATGTAGTGCAAGCATCATATGCACATTGGAACAAGCAGATATCCTGACATTCTGTTCAAGATTATTGCCTTGTGTGCTGCTGCAGTGTTAGGATATTTGTTATGCAAGCTCATCTTATAAAATGTTTTTTTTTAATTGGGCATTGTCGGGCTTCCTGATGATTTCACTATTTTCAGAAGAAGTTTGGATTGTTTTTATGTAGGAAGTTTGCTGAGCTCCATCATTGGCGGCTGTGCACAGCATGCATTCCCCCTACTCAGCCTTGCTTTCCTCATACCTTCTTTCCTCTAAATTTAAATTTATTTCAGCTTGAAGTAATGTGTGTAAGGAATCATCAATTGGGAATTAGGTGAGGAATAAATGGAATAATTGAATAAAAATGTGCAAAATTGACAGAGTTGCAGTTCACCTACATTTAAAGAATGATTACCTGAATTGCTTAAGCAGTTTGTATGTAGTTGGATGCCGATGCATTTGATGTTAATGCTTTTAGGTGTCACTTAACTTTACTTGGACACCTTGTATGTAAAGTACCTCAGATTCTGATGTTAATACCTCCCTAAGGCAATGAGACATATTTACACTTACTTCGGTCACTTATTTCATCTATTAAGTTCAGAAGTTATCCTTTATCATTTATTAGACCACCATGTACTTTGATAGAACACTGTTATCAGGCTTTACATGGTCACTATTTCCCTTCCTAATATCCCCATAGTGATCACAATTATGATCTTCATATTGAAAACTGTTATCAGATCAAGTAACAAAATTAAATATAGCTATGAGCTACTTACTCAGTTGCAGATATACATAGTTTTCTTATTTCTTATATAGTTAAGCAATAACTATAAGTTTTATTGTAAGTTACTAACTCTTTTTAAAAAATTATGATGCAAAAGCTGGAAGTCACCAACTGATTGCAAACTACTAGGAATAGAAACTTGTTGAGGACATTCTAGGAGTTGAGTTTCTGGGAGTGCTTCTTTTTCTGCATTGGAAATGCAGACATTACATTAAAATAACATGATATGTCCTTGGTAGCCATCGTTCGCTTTAGCATTTCATAAATATTTGATGTAATAAGTGCTACTTTGGGGCAACTAAATATTCCAGTGTTATTGTGGTGGATGAGGAGTCCAGATCCTGTTCAAAGCCCATATATGATTTTGACCTGCTCACATTCACGTTTCTTCAGTTTCCTAGAACCTCCTTTAGATGTTTGGATTTGGGGAGATAAAACACCAAGTAAAATACTTGTGTTAATGAGTTAGAAGAAAAGTAGGAGTAAAAAGACAGTTTCCTGTCCTATGAAAACTGTTTATGTGAATCCTATGATTGACAATGGAGGATGGAGATTTGACACCCAGCACCCACATCATGGCTCACAATGATCTTCAACTCAAGTACAGGGAAGCCAATGCCATCTTCTGTACTCCTTGGAAAACTGGCTTGCACATGGTGTGCACATAGTCAGGAAAAACACTCATACACAAAATAAATAAATTAAATAAATAAATAAATAAATAAATAAATAAACCAATAATGAACAAACAAACTCACAGCCCAAATTCCAGAACAAAGCATTTAAATTCAGGAGTAAAAACAGAATAAAATGGAGACATGGAATATGCAGCTGATGAGATGGTTGTCTTTCAGAGAACCTGTGCTTTCTTCCAAAGAACAACCTGATGGCTCACAATCATCTGTAACTCTACTTTCAGGAGAGCTAATGTGCAATCCCAACCTTCATTCCATCAGGCAAACATATGATGCCTATTATAAGATATATATATATATATATATATATATATATATATATATATATATAATAAAGGCATGCATACACACTAGTTTATATTTTATGTTTTATATATATATATGGACATTAACTATATATATATATATAATAAATGCATGCATACACACTAGTTTATATTTTGTGTTTTATATATATATATGGACATTAACTATATATATATATATATATAACACAAAATATAAACTAGTGTGTATGCATGCATTTATTTCTCTCTCCCTTTGACTATGCATGTGATATGAGTAGCTATTTGAAGTTATTGCCTAGGTTCTAGCACATTTTATGGATTATAGCCTGGAATTGAGAGCCAAAAAGCTCCAGGAAAACATGTGATGTATATAATGTATATAAATACATGCATGCAAAACATTCATACATGTAATATTAAAATAAATACATATTTTTAAAATTCTATGGTACATCCCTACACATGACAGATTATACACTAGTGATTGGAATCTTGAATGACTAGGCTGAGGAAATAAATTACTTACTAACTTCAACAGGAAATGCTTATAAAATTGATCCTGATTGAAGGGTTTTTCTCCCTTCTTTAAAAGGATTAAAAAGCAGCTTTTATAAAAATTCAATTAGCACTTCTGCCTCATAATGCTTGTGCATATGCCATTGATGAAACCTTAGTGAATATTCTCATCTGAAGGTAGATCAAATCCTCTCTTAATATGAAGATCTCAATTAAGATTTATTAAAATTTCTTATGATGAGGCAAATTAAGAAATTGTTGATATAAGCAAATGACATATATTAATTTACTTTGCATAGGACATAGTTGCTGCTAGCAGTAGGGGTTGGTTATTTAAGGAGCTAAATTGCTCTGCAGGGTGTAGATGAAGCCAGGCAATGAATGGCTCCAATCAAGCTACCCACATTCTTGTGGGATATTGTGACTATGGTATTATCAATGCTATTACCCAAAATATGCTGCTAATTATAATCACTGTTTCGAATCCAGGAGATTTTAAATGACACCTAACTTGTAAAGGCTTACAGCAGTGCTGAAACTGTAAATTAAGCATATCAACAACTCTATTCCTATTAAGGGCAAAACAAAAGATAGTTAACTGTATTACACACTGATTCACATACACACAAACACAGACATATGCACACATTTCTCACTGTATCTGAAAGATTTCCATCCTGGACTATTTTTATGAAGACTAAAATTGAACATAATTTTTTAGTGAAGGGGCTAGGCATAATAAACTTCCCAGTAGTGAACCACTACCCTTTATTGGGAATAATTTTTTTTCATAGAGAGTAGTGTCTGTCACATCCATCATTCCATGGACAGAACCTTAGATTTCTCAGAGATTCTGAAGCCAAAACAGCATTACAAATAGTTCATGAAAAACCGAAATGCATGCTATTCTTCTGTATGAGGTTTCCACTGAAAACCAAGTCAAACCTTATTATCTGTCACCTGATATTAGTCATTAATGGACAGTCATTAACAACTTACACAAAAATATAGCAAGAGAACTTTCATATTGATTGTTACAGCTAACTCCACTTGTCAACTTGGTACAACCTATATTCTCCTGGGAAGATTACCTGTACCTATTTCCAGGGTCTCCTTATATGGCCCTAGCTGGTCTGGAACTCATTATGTAGATCAAGCTATCCTCATACTCACTAATATTCACCTACCCTGCCTCCTGAATGTTGGGATCAAAGGTGCATATCACCATGCTTGGGCTATTAAAAAAAGAGTTTCAATATGTAACTGTCTACATTGGGTTGGCCTGTGCACATCTCTGTAGGGAGTAGTCCTTCCTAATAGACTTAATTAATGAGAATACTCTCAGTCCACCATGGGCAACACCATTCCCTAAGGAGGAGTCCTGAATAGTGTGAGAGTAGAGAAGTCCAAGTTAGCAATCAGGCAACCGCAAAGGCAAAGAAGCACACATGCATGCATTCATTTCTCTCACTTTTTGACTGTGAATGTGATGTGAGTAGCTGTTTGAAATTATTGTGTAGTTTCCACCACAATTTATGGATTTGTGGATTCCTGCGAATTTCCCTAGCACCAGGTTTCTCCGTATCCTCATGATGTCTCCCTCTATCAAGATATCTCTTTCATTGTTCTCCCACTCTGTCCCTGTTCCAGCGTGACCATTCAGTTCCCTTACGTTGTCATTCCCCTTGGCCTACCCTCTATTGTTCCCCCTCACCTCCAGTTTATTCAGGAGATCTCATCTATATCCCCTTCCTAGTGTGATCCATCCATTCTTCTTAGGGTCCTTCTTGTTAGCTAGCTTCTCTGGAGTTCTGGGTTGTAGTCTGGTTATCCTCTGCTTTTATGATTATTATTAATTATTAATTAATTTATTTATTTTGGTTTTTCAAGACAAGGTTTCTCTATGTAGCCCTGGCCATTCTGGAACTACCTGACTTCAAACTCAGAGATTCATCTGCCTCTGCCACCAGAGTGCCGGGATTCAAGGTTTGCACCACCACTGCCTGGCTTACTCTTATACTAATTAGAGACATGACACCATAGACTAAATTAATCTCATTTGAGGATTGAGTAAACCATATTGGTTTGGTCTCAGTTTATGCTTATTCTTATTTCCTAATAAGATTAAAATATTAATTCAATTTTTACCCAATTGAATGTCCATCTTTTGATTATATTCTCTCTCTCTCTCTCTCTCTCTCTCTCTCACACACACACACACACACACACACACACACACACACACATATATATATATATATATGTATATATATATATATATATATATATATATATATAACCTTCTCAGACCAGATCATGTTCAATTTCTTTATAAGTACAGCAGTTGTTAACAATTACAATCTTTGTGCATTTCCTTTATTTTATATCCTTCTCAAGTATGTTTCTAAAAATAGCTAATGCAGCTGAACCTTGAGACTGGCGATTTGTGTGTGAAGCTGTAAGTTTAGTACCTCAAACAACAAAAACTGCTTATGAGAATTTACTGCTTTTTAAAAATAGTAAATGCATATGTTAATAAGTATAACTCAGATGTGTTGTTCCTCAGATTCTGGCCATGAGCTACATTTCCTTCTTTTCACAACTCCAGTCAATCAGAATCCATACATACTGTTTAAATTTATAGCACAATGAGGGATTCACTTTCTTCCTTAAAAGTTTAATGTCAGGCAGGAAGCGTTGCAGCTCGTGACCAGGTGCGCGACGTACAACCAGACGGGCAGCTTTCCTATCAGCTCATGGAAGCGAACTGGGCGGCAGTGCTATGGCAGAACAGGATGTGGAAAATAAGCTTTTGGATTATGATGAAGATGAAGAGCCCCAAGCACTCCATGAGCACTCCAGCTCCCCAGAGGAAAGATGTCAAAGGATCTTATGTCTCCATTCACAGTTCTGATTTCCAGGACTTTGTGCTGAAGCCGGAGCTCCTGAGAGCCATAGTTGACCGTGGCTTTGAGCATCCTTCAGAGGTCCAGCATGAGTTTATTCCCCAGGCCATTCTGAGTACGGATGTCCTGTGCCAGGCCAAGTCTGGGATGGGCAAGACAGCTGTGTTTGTGCTGGTCACCCTGCAGCAGATCGAGCCCATCAATGGCTAGGTATCAGTACTGGTCATGTGCCACACAAGGGAGCTGGCCTTCCAGATTAGCAAGGAGTATGAGTGCTTCTCTAAGTACATGCCCAGTGTCAAGGTATCTGAGTTCTTTGGGGGCCTCTCTATTAAGAAGGATGAAGATGTGTTGAAGAAGAACTGTCCCCATGTTGTGGTGGGGACACCAGGCCGGATCCTGGCACTCGTATGGAGCAGGAGCCTCAACCTGAGGAATGTGAAGCACTTTGTGCTAGATAAATGTGACAAGATGCTGGAACAGCTGGACATGCACCAGAACATGCAAGAAGTTTTTCGCCTGACACCCCATGAGAAGCAATGCATGATGTTCAGTGCCACTCTGAGCAAGGAGATCCGGCCCATCTGCAGGAAGTTCATGCAGGATCCCATGGAGGTGTTTGTGGACGACGAGACGAAGCTCACTCTACACAGGCTGCAGCAGTACTATGTCAAGCTCAAGGACAGTGAGAAGAACCGGAAGCTTTATAACCTCCTTGATGTCCTAGAGTTTAACCAGGTGGTGATCTTTGTCAAGTCTGTGCAGCGTTGCATGGCCCTGGCCCAACTCCTAGTGGAACAGAACTTCCCAGCTATTGCTATTCACCGAGGCATGCCCCAGGAGGAGCGCTTGTCCTGCTACCAGCAGTTCAAGGACTTCCAGCGGCGCATCCTGGTGGCTACCAACCTGTTTGGCAGAGGGATGGACATTGAGCGAGTCAACATCGGCTTCAACTATGACATGCCAGAGGACTCAGATACCTACCTTCACCGAGTGGCTCATGCTGGTCGCTTTGGTACCAAAGGTCTGGCAGTCACTTTTGTATCTAATGAGAATGATGCCAAGATCCTCAATGACATTCAGGACCGGTTTGAAGTGAATGTGGCAGAGCTTCCCGAAGAAATCGACATCTCCACATACATTGAACAGAGCCGATAACCATCTTGTGTGTGTAGCCAATCCTCTTCCTACGTGACAATTGGGTGTATCTTTTTTATTGTTCCAAAGCTGTAGCTGTGTAAAAATAACCTTTTATTGTGGAAAAAAAAAGGTTAGTATGAAGAGGTCTTGTTTAAAAATGAAAGAGGTCAAAACAAATGTTTTCTCATTTATTTTTCAGTGAGCTTCTTTCTCTCAGAGAATCTGTCTCTGCTCCCTCTCATCTCTTAATTTTCTTATCATTTGGAAATTCAATGCATTTGTACAATGTGTGATGAGCATACCCTTCTGCCTTTACCTCACTCTATTAAATATCCCAGTGTTCCTCACCCCATATCTCTTCCAACTTCATGTCCATTTTTTATTTACTTTCTGCTTTGGCTGTTGATAACTGCTGAGTCCAGTTCAAGGTGCTCTTGTGTATATGGGCGTGTAGTCACTCAGTGGACTATGACCTCCTACCAGTGACCACATCACCAAAGGGAGTGACTCTGCCTTCCTCCTTTAGTAGCCACCAGTTGCCACACTTCCCATTAAGGAGGGTCAGCGGATCTGCATAGGGTCAAAACAATAGAAATTCCAGCATGACCTGGGAGGGGGGTTACCCTAGTTGCCCTATCTTTCTTTCCTTTTGTCCTTTTTTTCATTCTTTCCTTTCTATTAATTGTTGTGAGGGTCATTCAGTATGAAAAAAACAGCAGCAACAACAACAACAAAAACCCTACATCTTAATGGCGAACTAAAGTCATGGTGGTTTTAATTTATTTTTATTTCACAACTGAGTTTTGTGTATCTACTTTTTCTTGAGTGATTTTATTTTGACTACAATATCAATAATTTCTCCAATGACAATGCCTGTAAGGAAACTTTCACAGTCATGAAGCAATATAAATAAATGTAGTAGTATTATCTTAATCTACTTTTACAAAGAAAAGATAGTAAGTGGAAGGATTAAATTACTTTCTTGAGTTAAAAGGCATTACATGATATCAAGCAATGGATATTGGACAGTAATGCCCTTTTCTTGACCACTGTGAGGTTCTTTTTACAAAGTACTTGCCACAGTTCTTAGCATGCATGGCTATAGAAGAATGAAGTCATCTTTTAGTGCATTCCACTGTTTATGGGTCAAGATTCTTTGTAATGATTTCTGGGCTGCCATGTATATTTAATTGACAGTTCCTAGAGTTTGACTATCTTACCTCCATTGAAATCCTTTTTTATTTTACTGTTAGCTCCTCATCACTGTTGTGGATTTTGGACTACTTCCCTTCCTGAGCTATTATTTCCTAGTCAATTGCCTAGCGTTGGAGGTTTGCTTCCAGTTTATGTCAGGTATATTCATACAATTATTATGTTATATTTCTCCAGAATCTCCCAAGATGGTTTTGACTCTTAAAGGGGGAAAAATACCTTTGTCTATCCAGTTCTTATTTCACTCATATTTAGTGTCAGAACCATTTTTTTCCTTTACAGCCTCAGACACTGAGATTGTTGTTGGCAATAACTTCAGCCACATCTGTGGTTCTAACAAACAACCTCACACTAAAGTCTAAACCTTTGCAGGTCATCTTGCATTCAGTAACTGATCTAGTCAGGTCAACCAAATATGAGCTCAACCTGCAAAATCATTTTAGGACCAGAACTCCCAGGGCATCTGCTCTAGGCTCGTATTGAATTTCTATCACCAATGACATCTTAATTCATCTTTCTTCTGAAGGAGAGAAGGAAATATATGTCATACACTTGTTACCTTTAATATGCACTTAATATAGCTAAATGGCTGACTTGCTCTGCAGAGGTTTAATTGACAATTCCTGACTAAGAGTTATAGGATTAGGTAAAAATAAAATGAGTTAAAATTTTACTACTAATATAATTAGAATAAAATGCTGAATTCTAGTGTTGAATTCTTGCTAGCTTCAGCAGAAACCATTCCCTGCCTTCTCCCTATCTTAGGAGTGCTAAGCCATGTGAAAGCTATCTCTTAAAATAGACATTACAGAAACTGTTCTAACCTTATCAGTCCCAGTTCTGTAGACATGCCTAACCACAGTGGAATTTTCCCTCAGTGGTCACAATAAACAGAGACCATCTGCAGGTGGTCGCATCAGGGAAGAATTCAACACCGTTTTTCAGGCTATAAATACTGTTAGAAACTGGAGGTTGGGGCTGGACTTTGTAGAACACTAGCTTGGATGAGGCCTTTAACATATATATATATATATATATATATATATATATATATATATATATATATCTGAGTCCTCCAACTCTCTGAGTATCACTTGATTCTTTACTAGCCTATTTTTTCACAATACTTTCACTGGTTTCTGTTGTATGATACTGTCTTAGTTGCAGTTTCTATTCCTGGGATGAAACAACATGCCCAAAAGCAACTTGCCCAGGAAAAGGTTTATTTACACCTACTTCCATAAAATAGTTTATCACTGAAAGCAGTTGGCCCGGCCCTCATACACGGTAAGAATCTGGAGACAAGATCTGATGGAGTGACAGGCCATGGAGGAAGGCTGCTTCACTGCTTGCTTGGCCTGCATTCTATAGAAGGCAGGACCACCGGCTAAGGGGTGTCCACATCCACAATGGTCTGTGCCCTTCCTCAATGATCACTAATTATGAAAATACTTTATAGATTTGTCTACGTACAGCCTGATATTATGGAGGAATTTTCTCAGTTGGAGTTCCCTCCTCCTAGCTGACTCTGTTGTTGTATCAGTTGATATAAAACTAGGCAGCAGAGACACCTATTATTATTGACACTCTGGCATGATAAATTCTGCTAGAGGCTGCTTCCTTGTGGCAGGAGGGCTCTGCATAAAACCCAATTTTTTTGTTTCATGTATTTTCTGGCACTTTGAATCACCCATTTTTTCTTTTATTGATATTTCTTTATTTTTATTTTTATTTTTTTCATTTTTCTTTATTAAGAAATTTTCTCTCTCTGCCTGGGTGTCCCCCAAACAGTTCGAGCCAAACAACTGTCTTCCATATCCAGAGGGCCTAGTCCAGTCCCATTGGCGCTTCACAGCCACTAGTCTACAGTTCATGGGTCTCAAATAGTGTGGCTGGTCATCTGGATCTTCATAATCTCAATGTTGCCCATCTGCAGATTCCCTCCTCTCTCTCATTGATTGGATTCCTGGAGCTCAGCCTAGTGCCTGGCTGTGGATCTCTGCATCTGCTTCCATCAGTCACTGGACAAAGATTCTATTATGATAGTTAGGGTCTTCCATAGACCAGTCACCAGAGTAGACGAGTCCAGGTACCCTATGCACCACTGCTAGCAGTCCAAGGTAGGGTCATCCTTGTGGGTTCCTGAGAGCCTCCCCAGCACCCTGCCTCTTCCTTTTCCCATGATGTTCTCATCTATTATGGTATCTACCTCCCAGCTCTCTCACTCTGTAACTGTTTGAGCTCAACCCTCCCATTTCCCTATGTTCTCACTCCCCACTCTTCACTCTCTGCCAGCCCCCACATCCATTCCTTTAATGTAGATCTCATCCACTTCTCCTTAGCTGGGTCATCCATGTGTCCTTCTTATGGTCTTTTCCTGTTAGCTAGCCTCTCTGGAGCTGTGGGTTGCAGTCTGACCATCCCTTCCCTCACACCTGGTATCCACTTATGAGTAAGTACATACTATGTTTGTCCTTCTGAGTCTGGGTTACCTCACTCAGGATGATATTTTCTAGTTCCATTCATTTGACTGCAAATTTCTTGATATCATTGTTTTTTACAGCTGAGTAGTATTCCCTTGTATATATGTGCCACAGTGCTGATATGAACATAGTTGAGCATGTGTCCTTGTGGTAAGATTGAACATTCCTTGGGTATATGCCCAACATTGGTATAGCTGGGTCTTAAGGGAGACCTATTCCCAATTTTCTGAGAAACTATCATACTGATTTCCAGAGTGGCTGTAAAAGTTTGCATTCCCACCAACAGTGGATGATTGTTCCCCTTGCTCCATATCCTCTCCAACATAAGCTGTCTTCAGTGTTTTTAATCTTAGCCATACTGACAGGTATAAGATGGAATCTCAGAGTTGTTTTGATTTGCATTTCCCTGATGAATAAGGATGCTGAGCAATTCTCTAAATGTCTATCAACCATTTGAGACTCCACTTGGACTTGAGTTTTGTACATGGCAACAGATATGGATCTATTTGCAATCTTCTGCATGTTGAAAACCAGTTATGCCAGCACCATTTGTTGAAGATGCTTTCTTTTTCCCATGCTACAGTTTTGGCTTCTTTGTCAAAAAATCATTTGTTCACAGGTGTGTGGATTAATGTCAGGGTCTCCAATTCAATTCCATTGGTCCACATATTGGTATTTATGCCAGTAACAAGCTGTTTTTATTACTACAGTTCTATAGTAGAGTTTGAGGTCAGGGGTCATGATGCCTCCAGAGGTTGCTTTATTATACAGGATTCTTTTAGCTATCCTAGGATTTTTGTTTTTCCATATAAAGTTAAGTATTGTTCTTTCCAAGTGTGTGAAGAATTGTGTTCGGATTTTGATGGGGATTGCATTCAGTGTGTAGATTACTTTTGGTAAGATTGCCATTTTTACTATGTTAATTCTACCTATCCATGAGCATGGGAGATCTTTCCATTTTCTGATATCTTCTTCAATTTCTTTCTTCAAAGACTTAAAGTTTTTAATCATACAGGTCTTTCACTTAGTTAGAGTTATCCCACTTCCTTTCCAATTTGTATCCACTTGATCTTCTTTTATTGTCTTATTGCTTTAGCTAGAACTTCAAGTACTATGCTGAATAAGTATGGGGACAGTGGACAGCCTTGTCTTATTCTTTATTTTAGTGGAATCATTTTGAGTTTCTCTCCATTTAATTTGATGTTGGCTGTTGGCTTGTTGTAAATTGCCTTGATTATGTTTAAGTATGTTCCTTGTATTCCTGATCTCTCTAGAACCTTTATCATGAAGGGGTGTTGGATTTTGTCAAAGGCTTTTTCAGCATCTAATGAGATGATCATGTTTTTTTTTTTTTTCTTTCAGGTTGTTTATATGAAGTATTACATTGACTGATTTTTATATGTTGAACCATCCTTGCATTCTTGGGATGAAGCCTATTTGATGATGGTGGATAATTTTTTTGATGTATTCCTGAATTCGGTTAGCCAATATTTTTATTGAGTATTTTTGTATCAATGTTCATGAGGGAGATTGGTCTGTAATTCTCTTTTTTTGTTGTATCTTTGTGTGGTTTGTGTATCAGGGTGCATGTAGCCTCATACAAGGAATTTGGTAATGTTCCTTCTGTTTCTATTGTGTGGAACAATTTGAAGAGTATTGGAATTAACTCTTCTTTGAAAGTCTGGTTGAATTCTGTACTGAAAACATCTAGTCCAGGGCTTTTTTTTTTTTTTTTGGTTGGGAGACTTTTAATGACCATTTCTATTTCCTTAGGGTATATTGGTCTATTTAAATAGTTTATCTTGTCTTGATTTAACTTTGGTATGTGGTACCTATACAGAAAATCATCCCTTTCTTTCAGATTTTCCAGTTTTGTGGAGTACAGGTTTTTGAAGTATGACCTGATGATTCTGTGGATTTCCTTATTGTCTGTTGTTATGTCTCCCTTTTCATTTCTGATTTTGTAAATTTGGATGCTCTCTCTCTGCTTTTTGGTTAATTTGTATAAGGGCTTGTCTATCTAGTTGACTTTCTCCAAGAACCAACTCTTTGTTTCATTGATTCTTTGTATTGTTCTATTTGTTTCCATTTTATTGATTTGAGACCTCAATTTGATTATTTCCTGGCATCTTTTTCTTCTGGATGAGTTTGCTTCTGCTTGTTGTAGAGCTTTCAGCTATGCTGTTAAGTCACTAGTGTGAAATTTCTCCAACTTCTTTATGTGGGCATTTAGAGCTATGAATTTTCCTCTTAGCACTGTTTTCATAGTGTCCCATAGTTTTGGTATGTTGTACATTCGTTTTCATTGAATTCTAGGAAATCTTTAATTTCTTTCTTTATTTCTTCCTTGACCCATTGGTGATTCAATTGGGCATTATTCAGTTTCCACGAGACTGTAGGCTTTCTGTAATTTTTGTTGTTGAAATCCAACTTTAAGCCATAGTGGTCTGATAAGATACAGGAGGTTATTTCAAATATTTTGTATCTGTTGAGATTTGCTTTGTGACCAAGGATGTGGTCAATTTTGCAGAAGGTTCCATGGGTTGCTGAGAAGAAGGTATATTATTTTGTGTTAGGCTGTAGTATTCTATAGATATCTATTAAATCCATTTGAGTCACAATGTCTGTTAGTTCCCTTATTTCTCTGTTAAGTTTCTGTCTGGCAGACCTGTCCATTGGTGAAAATGGGGTGTTGAAGTCTCCCACTGCTAGTGTACGAGGTTTGATGTGTGATTTGAGCTTTAGTAATGTTTCTTTTACAACTGTGTATGCCCTTGTATTTGGGGCATAGATATTCAGAACTGAAACTTCATCTTGTCAGATTTTCCCTGTGATAAATATGTAATGTCCTTCCCGATCTCTTTCAATTGATTTTAGTTTGAAAATATTAGGATAGCTATACCAGCTTGCTTCTTAAATCCATTTGATTGGGAAGTCTTTTCCCAGCCTTTTGCTCTGAGGTAATGTCTGTATTTGCAGTTAAAGTATGTTTCTTGTAAGCACAAAGCAAATATCAACAGTTTCATAAAAATTGGAATAACCTCCTGTATCTTATTGGACCACTATGGCTTAAAGTTAGATTTCAACAACAAAAATTACAGAAAGCCTCCATTCTCAGGGAAACTGAATAATGCCCAACTGAATCACCAATGGGTCAAGGAAGAAATAAAGAAAGAAATTAAAGACTTCCTGGAATTCAATGAAAATGAATGTACAACATAACCAAAGGTATGGGACTCTATAAAAGCAGTTCTAAGAGGAAAATTCATAGCACTAATTGCACACATAAAGAAGTTGGATAAATCTCATAATAATGACTTAATAGCACACCTGAAAGCTCTAGACCAAGAGGAAGCAAACTTACCCAGGAAGAATGGATGCTAGGAAATAATTAAAGTGAGGGCTTAAATCAATGAAATAGAAACAAAGAGAACAATACAAAGAATCAATGAAACAAAGAGTTGGTTCTTGCAGAAAATCAATAAGATAGACAAGCCCTTATCAAAATTATCCAAAGGCAGAAAGAGAGAAAGAGAGAGAGAGAGAGAGAGAGAGAGAGAGAGAGAGAGAGAGAGAGAGAATCCAAATTAACAAAATCAGAAATGGAAAGGGAGACATAACAACAGACAATTAGGAAATCTAGAGAATTATCAGGTCATATGTTAAAGACCTGTACTCAACAAAATTGGAAAAAAATCTGAAAGAAATGGACATTTTCTGGATAGGTAACATATACCAAAGTTAAATTAGGACCAGATAAACTATTTAAATAAACCAATAACCTCTAAGGAAATAGAAACAGTCATTAAAAGTCTCCCAAAGAAAAGAAGCCCAGGACCAGATGTTTGCAGTGCAGAATTCTACCAGGTTTTCAAAGAGCTAATTCCAATACTCTTCAAATTGTTCCACACAATAGAAATAGAAGGAACATTGCCAAACTCTTTTTATGAGGATTCAGGTACCCTGGTACCCAAACCACAGAAAGAATCAACAAAGAAAGACCAATCTCCTTCATGAACATTGATGCAAAAGCACTCAATAAAATATTGGCAAACAGACTCCAAGAACACATCAAAAAATTATCCACCATGATCAAGTAGGCTTCATCCCAGGGATGCAAGGATCATTCAACATATGAAAATCTGTCAATGTAATGCACCATATAAACAAACTGAAAGAAAAAAAAAACATGATCATCTCATTAGATGCAGAAAAATCCTTTGACAAAATCCAACACCCCTTCATGATAAAGGTTCTAGAGAGATCAGGAATACAAGGAATATACCTTAACATAATAAAGGCAAGTTACAACAAGCCAACAGCCAATATCAAATTAAATGGAGAGAAATTAAAAGTGATTCTACTAAAATCAGGAACCAGACAAGATTGTCCACTCTCCCCATATTTATTCAATATCATATTTGAAGTTCTAGCTAGAGCAATAAGACACGAAAAGGAGACAAAGGGGATAGATACTGGAAAGGAAGAAGTTAAACTTTCACTATTTTCAGATGATATGATAGTATACATAAGTGACAACAAAAATTCTGCCAGGGAACTCCTACAGCTGATAAACCCCTTCAGTAATGTGGCAGGATAGAAGATTAACTCAAAAAAAAAAAAATCAGTAGCCCTCCAATATACAAATCATAAAAGGGATGGGAAAAAATCAGAGAAACATCACCTTTTACAATAGCCACAAATAATATAAAATACCATGGGTAAGTCTAAGCAAGTGAAAGACCTGTATAATAAAAATTTTAAGTCTCTGAGGAAAGAAATCAAAGAAGATATCAGAAAATGGAAAGAGTTCCCATGCTCATGGGTAGGTAGAATTAACATAGTAAAAATGGCAATCTTACCAGAAACAGTCTACAGATTCAATGCAATCCCCATCAAAATTATAACATAATTCTTCCCAAACTTGTAAAGAACAATACTTAAATTCATTTGAAAAAACAAACAAACAAAAGCCAGGATGGTTAAAAGAATTCTGTATAATAAAACAACCTCTGGAGGCATCACAATCCCTGACCTCAAGCTCCATTATAGAGCTATGGTAATAAAAACAGCTTGTTACTGGCATAAAAAAATGACATGTGGACCAATGGAATTGAATTGAAGACCCTGACATTAATCCATACACCTATGAACATATGATTTTTGACAATGAACCCAAAACTGTACCATGGGAAAAAGAAAGCATCTTCAACAAATGGTGCTGGCATAACTGGATGTCAACATGTAGAAGTCGGCAAATAGATCTGTATTTGTCATCAAGCACAAAACTTAAGTCCAAATGGATTAAAAGCCTCAACATAAATCCAGTTACACTAACCTTTATAGAAGAAAAAGGAAGAAGTAGTCAAGAACACATTGGCCCAGGAGACCACTTGCTAAATGTAACACCGGGAACATAGACATTGAGAGCACCAATTAATAAATGAAACTGAGAAGCTTTTGTAGGGCAAAGGACATGGTCAATAAGACAAAATGACAACCTACAAAATCGGAAAAGATCTTCACCAACTCCACATCTAACAGAGGGCTGATCTCCAAAATATATAAAGAATTCAAGAAACTAGATATCAAAACACCAAACAATCCAATTAAAAAATGGGCTACAGAGATAAGCAGAGAATTCTCAACATATGAATTTCAAATGGCTGAAAGGCATTTAAGGAATTGCTCAACATATTTAGTCATCAGGGAAATGCAAATAAAAACTACTCTGAGATAACATCTTATACCGTCAGAATGGCTATGATCAAAAACACTGGAAACAACTTATGTTGGAGAGGATGCAGAGCAAGGGGGAACATTTATCCACTGTTGGTGGGAATGCAAACTTGTACAGCCACTTTGGAAATCAGTATGGTGGTTTCTCAGAAAATTGGGAATAAGTCTCCCTCAAGACCCAGATATACCATTCTTGGGTATATACCTAAGGAATGCTCATTCATACCACAAGGACACATGCTCAACTATGTTCATAGCAGCATTATTCATAATAGCCAGAACCTGAAAACAACTTAGATACCCTTCAATTGAAGAATGGATAAATAAAATGTGGTACCTATACACAATGGAGTACTACTCAGCAGTAAAAAATAATGATATCATAAGATTTGCAGTCAAATGAATAGAATTAGAAATATCATCCCGAATGAGGTAACCCAGTCTCAGAAGGACAAACACTGTATGTACTCACTCATAAGTGGATACTAGATGTAAAGCAAAGGATAACCAGACTACAACCCAGAGCTCCAGAGGAGCTAGCTAGCAAAGAGGACCCTAAGAAGGACACATATATAGCCCAGTGAAGGAGAAATATATGACATCTACCTGAGCAAAGTGGGGTTGGGGGAGTAAAGGAGTGCAAGGAGTTGGGGATGAGAACATAAGGAAATGGGAGGTTCCAGCTGAAACAGGAACAGAGTGGAAGAGCAAGGACTGTGATTCCATGATAAATGAAGACATCATGGAATAGGGAGAAATCGTGTGCTAGGGAAGTTCCCAGGAATCCACAAGGATGACCCCACCTTACACTATGACCAATAGCCAGGAGGGTGCCTGAACTCACCTACTTTGGTAACCAAGTTAGTGAATACCCTAACTGTCATCATAGAGACTTTACCAGGTTACTGATGGAAGCAGCCTGCAGAGATCCACGGCTGGGTGCCAGGCTGAGCTCCCGGAGTATTATTGATGTGAGAGAGGAGGGATTTTATAAGCAAGGGACATTGAGATCATAATGGAAAAATGTACAGAGACGGCCAGCCAAACTAGTGGAAACCCATGAACTGTGGACCAATAGCTGTGGAGCCTCCATGGGACTGGAAAAGGTCCTCTGGATACGGGAGACAAATGTTTAGCTGGAACAGTTTTGAGGTCCTCCAGGGTGGGGGATCAGGATGAATCCCTGGTGTGTGAGCAGACATGTTGGAGCCTAGTGCGTAAGGTGTGACACCTTGTGCAGTCTTGTTGCAGGGGGTAAGAGCTTGGACCTGTCTCACCTGAATGTACCAGTCTCTGCTTACTCCCCATGGGATACCTTGACTTGGAGGAGGTGGGAATGGGGGGAAGGTTGGGGGAGAAGATTGAAGAGGTAGAATCTGTCTGGTATGTAAAATGAATAGAAGATTTCTTAATAATAAAAAAGGGAAAATTACAGTGTAAACAAATTCCTTATGCTTCTCAACTTTATTATGATAAATTTAAGACTTTTTGTAAATATATTGAATAACCATGGAAGCATATTTTCCATAATATTTAAAGGTTTGATTTTTGGACTCTAATAAATATTGGTTTTAACCTCATAGTACATTTTTTCTTCCAAATAAGTTTTCGTTTTCTCTCTCTCTCTCTCTCTCTCTCTCTCTCTCTCTCTCTCTCTCTCTCTCTCTCTCTCTCTGCCTCTCTCATCTTTAATATAACATTTATATTATATACAATATTTAAAATATAGAGTATACTAATTAAAATATGAATGATAATGATTTGTCCACTTAAATATTCCACAACATTGTTAGACCCTGTGGTACAGGGATATAAGTCATTTAAAGTAGTAGAGAGGCCAAAGCAAGAGGATTGCTAGTACAACTGTCCACAGAGTTAAAAAAAGGATAGTTTGTACAAATTGAGATGCTGTCTTAAAAAAAAATAAAATACTAGAGAAATGGTTTAATAGTTCAGAGCACTAGCTGCTCTTCTAGAATACCTGGATTTAATTATCAAGTCCTAGAGGTCGCATGGAGGCACACAATTGTCTGTAGTTCCAGTAACAGGGTATTTAACACTCTTTCCTGCTCTGTGGGTGCTACACAGGTAAACCACACACACCCATCACACACACACACACACACACACACACACACACACACACACAGATATATATATATATGAAAAACACAATTAAAAATTAAGTACAATGCCGGGTGGTGGTGGCACACGCCTTTAATCCCAGCACTTGGGAGGCAGAGCCAGGTGGATCTCTGTGAGTTCAAGGCCAGCCTGGTCTCCAAAGCGAGTTCTAGGAAAGGCGCAAAGCTACACAGAGAAACCCTGTCTCGAAAAACCAGAAAAAAAAATAAGTACAAAAGGATAGTGATTTAATTCAGTGGTGAAGTGCTTAAGCACTTGCCTAGTGTGTGTGAGGACCTAGAATTCTGGGAAGAATTATCATTTATGTTTTTTAGCAAAAGTTACTTTGTGTTCAACAAAAAAGGGTTAATTATCTGGCTTGGATTATTAATTCATTTTAAATAGGTCCCTCCATAATATTTTTCCATCTTCTTATTCTTATCCATATGTACAAAGTAGTGTATTTATGTGGTGTGCTTGTACATTTGTGATCAGTTAGGAGTGTTCATATATGTGGAGGCCCAAGATTTTTTTTAAATTAGGTGTCTTTTCCTGGACCATTTTGCACATCTATACTTTATAAGTAATTTTGAAATATTTAGATAAGTCAAGTGTAGTGGGTAGCCATTCCAGGTTTGGTCTGGTAGTTCCAATCCCCATTGAGGTTTCGGTAACTGTCATGCCTACAAGGATAACAAGTAAAGAATGAGAAAAGATTGCCAGAGAGCATTGATCAATATTAAGCTAATATAGCAAAGGTAGTAACAAACTAACCAGGTTAAAACAAACACCCACACATGACGTAATTGATTCTATATCTTTGTATATGTGGATATGAGTAAAACACATCTGTTTTTCTTTTGGTTTTTATCCCTGTACTTTTGTGAAACACTACTGATTATTTTGAGATCATGTGATAGGGTTCCAAGACATCTCTGAATTCTATCCCACGTGAAGAGAGTATGGAAGCACTGAGCTCCTTAAAGGATCCTGATGAAATTGGTTCCAGTGCCATTGCTTTTGTACTGTGAATGGAAACATGGAAATGTAAAAGTGTAAAAAGTGTAAAAGTGATCAAATTAGGTAAGACTTCTAAGCCTTTAAACATTTGCCATAGATGCAAGCAAGCAGTAAGTAATACAAAATAAAGAATTTACCAAATATATAGAGAAATTGAGACCCATATAGTCCTTAGCAGGAATGTTCAGTGACACATTCACCATGGAAAGTAGTACAATACAATGGTGTAAAATATATTAACGTTTGGAGCAATGATGGCTCAGTGGTTAAGAACAAACACTGTTCTTCAAGAGGACTGGCGTTAGATTCCCAGCACTCATATCAGACAGCTTGCAACCACCTGTAACTCTGGCCTCTGTGTGAACTTGTACTTATGTGTGCTTAGCCACATGAATAAAAACAGATATACACATAATTTAAAAAAATAAAATTTAATGTAACTGTATTACACACAGGGCCAGTGAGATGAATCAATAGGTAAACTGAACTGCTTGTTGCCAAGTTCAGCAACATGAGTTCTAGCCTCATCATCCGTGAAGTAGGAGAGAACTGACCTTCACACATGTGCTGTGGCATCTGACACAGCCCATCGCCAAATAAGTAAAATTCACAAATAAATATATAAAATAAGTTAAATATAAAGTTGGCATAGTGTTTAGAAATTTCACTTAGTGATTTATAGTGTATATTTCATTGTACATATTACACATTAGTAAGTAGAGGAGCAAACAAGTGATTGTGTATCAATCTCTATTGCATACAGTTTTTTCACATTTACCATTATAATAACCAAAGTATGGAAACAGTCCAAATGCTATTGATGGGTGTATCAATAGAGTGTGGTATATAATATATAGGGAGAAAATCATATATATGCTCATTATAAATATGTACTTATATGCATAATAATTACTAATAAGTATATATTCAATGTATGACATTACAGAAAAATGTGCGTGTATATAATTCATACAAAGATAGAACAATGGTACTAAGGAGTTGTGAAGTCAGGGATTAGAGATACTGTTTAGTGGTTTTATAGTGTTAATTTTGGATAATGAAGGTGCTCTGGAGGTGATATTTCCACAAACTATGGAAAAAAGTCACTAGCCTATTTACTGAAAAAAATTATGTTGTAAATTTTAGAAAATGAAATGATACTTTTGTAGTACTCTGAACAATCCGATTGTTACAGTCATTGTAATTAGTTGCTATTAATTAGGAACTTCAATAATCGTATCAGATACTACTCCCTCCAAGGTATAAAATTTGAAACTGTCTCAGGTACAACTATTAAATAGGAATTTATTCACACTTACTAATGTGTACTAACATGGGTTTTCAAATAAAGCTTGCCTATTTGAGTATCTAAATGTATTGTTTTCCTATCACAAAAGGACATTTTGGCTTTAACAAAGTCCAGTTGACTAGACTCTGTTTTTGTCATATGTGTGACAAGTGGACAAAATGTCAAAAATATTCCCATGGTTCCCATGATAATTATATTAGATCATTTTAAATTTTAATCTATTAAGCCACATTGGCCGAGAGAAATTGCAGAGATCATGTCATATTCAGGTCCAGAAACACTGCTCCTTTTTGTCTTTGCAGATGTGTATTTGTGTGTTTCTGTAGCCATGATTTACAATCTGTCCCAGGATTGGACAGATATAGTGTGTCCTTGCTAAAGCATAATACAGTGAAATACTTTATTTTAGTAAGAAAGTTTGCAAATGTTTTACCCAAGTTTATCTGGGAAAGAAGATGCTGAGCTCAGCTTAATTCAAGTTTGTGCAGAAGGGACTCAACCTTCAATTGCTGAAAACAATTGTGAAAAATGTTCCCAAATAACAATGTCACTAGATGTCTGGAATATCATTCTGCTATGCTTCAACATAAACCCATATATCTAAGCTTTGGATCATATTTAGGCGTATCTGATTAGTGAATGGTTGTTTACAATCTATATGAAAAAATAGTTGCAGGGGTGTGTAGGGAATTCCACACTACAGAAATTTGGTTATAATTTCCAGGAAAAATATATGAGAACAATACAGGTAACAATCACTGTTCAAAAGCAGATTACCTCACAGGGGTAGGTTCTTTTCTTTCTAACACAGTACAGGAGAAGGAGAATGGATATATAAGTAACACCAAAGTGATTGGATGAAGCCTCAGGCAACCATATGACTTAATATATACCATATAACTTCATTAGTATATATAGTACATGATATCTATCATGTATTACATTTAATATTCATTTTATTATTTATTTTTAATTATGTATAAATAAAATATATTTATTTATTAATTTTATGTATAAATTATATTTATAGATTACATTATATAATGCATTGAAAGGGTTAAGCCATTTTGGGTTTGAAACACTCTTCACAAGAAATGTAGCCTGATAAAAACACCAGTACTAGACACAAGAAATCTCCTTTAGAATGGTTAGTCAGGGGATTCCAAGTGCGTCTGGAAACAATAGAGATTATTGATGTAGCCCTTAATTCCACTTCAGACTCTGAGAGTAAGTTCCTATGGCTGAAGACATTGCATACTTAGGACAGAGGACTCAGATGATTCAAGCTAGATAAAACCTGAAAGCCTACTTCCCGCAATCTAGCTTCCATACTTCCATAAAATACTATGCAAGCTGCTAAGAAAGGGAAGCAATGAATGGATCTACCCAGATGCAACACCTGCATGCCACAACAACGACCAGCAGAGTAAGATATCCATAAAGGTGCAATAAGTGGCATTCATATGGTAGTGGTAGCCAACACTCTTTTAGTTGGACTTAAAGCCCAATCAACAGAAAATTATTCCTGATACTTCTAGGCATCTTCCTGGGGTTAGTTGGGTCATGGACCTTTGGAAAAAAAATCTGCTACTGCATCTTTACTAGACCAGAAATGGAGAACATCATAGAAACTCACAACTAGATACAAGGTAGAGATCAATAGCTCATGGGGAGTCCAGCTACAGTTGGCAAATCTTCATCTCAGCTCCTTCTTCTATGACTCAAGGAACAATTCAGAAAATGGGGAGGGAAGATTGCAAAATCTGGAAAAATAAGATATCTGCTGTGAAAAAGCCTCTCATAGAAATGCATGCATAATCAGAAGCAGGACAATGGCTATATCATTACACATGTTAATATAGAAGGAAGGGAATTAACTCTCCAGGGTCCCAGCCCTAGACAGAACTATAGAAAACTAATGACTGTGGGGATAGAGAACTATCCTTTCCCAAGGATGGAACAGTTATCTTAAAAGTTATCCAAAACAAAGTGATCTCTACAACTCTATAAATCATCTTTCAGCAATAATAATCTGAACCAGTCAGTTTTTCTAGTAAAAGTCTTATATAGTTTTATAGTTTTCCACTTTCTTCCAAAGATGTCTCCTTGCTTAGAGCAACATATCCAAAAGATTGTAATCTCTCTCTCTCTCTCTCTCTCTCTCTCTCTCTCTCTCTCTCTCTCTCTCTCTCTCTCTCTCTTTATTTAAATGGACTCCTCATGCCTTAAATTATGTAATATTAAACTCTGTTACCTTAAATATTCAGTGTTTAAAATATAGACAATTTCCTATATTGGATATTTATAGGAGTGGTAGGAAAATGTAGCTACTAAGTGAGATTTTAAATGGTATAATTTCTGATCATTTATCACCGACAGCCATTTTTTAAATCAGTGTGTGTGTGTGTGTGTGTGTGTGTGTGTGTGTGTGTGTGTGGTATAAGTTTGTGCCCTTGCCATATTATACATATGAAGGCTAGAAGACAACCTTTGAATGCCAGTCCTAGTATTCTACATTGTCTAAAAAGAGGCCTATATAATATACAAAAATTCAATTAAATGTAAAATATTTAAAACTACTAAGTTGCCCTTTAAAAGTAGATTCAATAATCTTTCATTTTATCCATATCATATCTATATCCTCTCTTTTTTCTTTTCAGAGTAGATTCAGTAAACTACCCTTTATTCTGTCATTTCTATATCTTTTTTTTTTCAGAGTAGATTCAACAATCTACCTCTATCTATATCCTCATTTTTCTTTTTCTTTCTTTTAGGTAATATTATAACCTTCTGGGGTCTTTGATGTTGTTGATGACTAGATAATTATATTTATAGTTTTCCTTAGTCATGATAAAAGATAAATTAGATATGAAACCTTAGATTCATAAATATAGGATAGATAATAATGTATTTTCTTTAATTTTGCCAAGTACAGATAAACTAGATATTTTAATTGTAATTCCTACTTGATAACTGTTCTATTATATGTAATTTTACTGTGTTAATGTTGAAACCTTGCTTTTTGATTAGAAAGAAAGGGGGAAGTGCTGTGGGATGTCTTTCTGTATGCGGCAAATATGTTTTGCTCTGATTGGTTGATAAATATGGCTGTTTGGCCTATGGCAAGGCAGCTTAGAGGCCGGAAGGAAATCTAGGAGACAGGAAGAAGAAAAGCATAGGCGGAGGAGACACCATCTTGCCCTGCAGGGAGCAGCATGTAATGGCACACAGGTAAAGCCACAGAATACATGGCCACATATTGCTTAATAGAAATAGGCTGAGTTTAGTTGTAAGAGCTAGCTAGCAAGAAAATTGAGCCATAGGCAAGCAATTTGTAATTGGTGTAAGCCTCTGTGTGTTTACTTGGGTCTGAGTGGCTGCAGGACAGGAGTTGGGGGATTGGGAAGTTGGAGAGGTTTGCAGGGTGGGGGGGGCATTTAATGGCCAGGGATGGGGATATAGGAAGACTTCCTACTCCAGGGGCCCAACAATTGCAAAGCTATTTGGCCCACAAATTTAAGGGAATTCTGCCTTTGCTTCCCATTTTGGAATAAGAGTTCTGGATCTGCAAATGTGAACAACTGAGGCAACTTCTATGAGTGCTGTTGGAATCCAAACTCAAGTCCTCATGTTTAGGCCATAAGTATTACACCCTCCAACCTATCTCCCTAGTCCTGATCTTAGTTTTTGTGTTCCCTCACCTGGTTGAGTCCAGAGAAAGCTAATATAGTTCACATGTACACAGACAATTTTATCAGTTTTAGAATGTGGTTAAGATTAATGTCATATCTCTTGTGATGCTTTCATGATAAAAATGAGTATAAAAGTTCAGTTGGTGTTTGTCTTATTGGAAATGATTTATTCTTTCTAATAAAGATTTCTCCCTACAGGCCACACCTCACAAAATAAACTATTTATAGCTGAAAACGTAGTTTTACTTTTCAACACTGCAATAGGACCTCTTAATATAAAATATGTAGCTTTTTTGTGATAACAAGCCTGAAAAGAATATGACTTTAAAAAAATAAACAAAAATGATACTATAAATGAATAAAGTATTTGCTTAGAAGGTGAAATTTTATTATTATTTTTCATAAACTATACCAGGAATAGGAGTTTTTTTTTTTTTCTTTCCTCCCTGGACTCCAGTTTGCTTCAAAGAGATGCTTAACATAGATCTATCTTAATTTTGTTTTTGAAATGAGGTTTTAGAAAGATATTGTGATATTTCATTCCATTCAAAATACAATTTTAGAAAACAGAAATATAAAAAGTGTGGAGTATTTGAGAGAAGAAATTCACATGTTTTGTTTTAAAAATCTGTATTAAATAACCATTTAGCAAGTGAGTGTCACACTGTGCAATTGTGGTGCACGCCTTTAATCCTAGCATTCAGGAGGCAGAGGCAGGCTGATATCTGTTAGTTTGAAGCCAGCCTGTACTACAGAGTGAGTTCCAAGACAGGTACCAAAACTATACAGAGAAATCCTGTCTTGAAAAGCCAAAGAAGAAAAAAAGAAAGAAAGTGAGTGTCATGCAGTCTGTGGAGATTCCCGGAAACTGCATTTCAGACATACCAGAGAGGCAACTTTACAAATAATAAACTGACCTCATGCACTTATTCTTATTATCCAAGCTTATTTTCATCCTATCAACCTTCTGTAGGTGCAGTATAATTAGAAGATAAAGTTATAATTTAGTTTATTCTGAATGGAATAAAAACAAATCTATGTTTTATAAAGAATTAGAAGGTTATTTTTAAAGAATGCTAGAGTAATTTAACACTGCCTTTAAGACTAACCTCAGAGCAAAATGGATAACCATTTAAAAAGATATGCTCTTATTTAGCTGTAGATAATATTTTCTTTCAAATTACACTTCAAAACGCTATCTGAAATTACTATGTAGTAAGCTATATCATAGTGTAAGAGAGAAAGGAAGCCTGGTTTTTAAATTATTTTTAATGTGTAGAAAATATAATTATATTCTGAACTGCTCTTGCTTTGTTACCAGCTCTGCCCTGGGGTTTGGATATTCACTCGCCAGTGGCCGGTGCTGCTTTAGAATCTTTAGGACATGGAGCCTCACTAAGTGGGTGGGTCACTGAGGCAGAGGTCTTGAGATTTTGTAGAGAGCTCCACTTTCTGCCCGTTCTCCTGTTCTTGTTCATCCAGGAGCATGTGGGGAGACTCCATGACACTCCTGTCACCATGGCAACCCCTGATGCTATTCCTCTCCCTACTTCCAAACCCTAAGCCTCAATATGCTCTTTCTCCCTCAAGTTTCCTCAGGAGTTTGGTGACAGCAACAGAAGAGTAGCCAACACAGTCACTGTCAAGATAAAGCAATTGGTGCCACATCTCCCTAGACATGTTTTTATCCCATTTATTATTTTTTTCCTGTCCTAAGATGCTTTGTTGTGAAAAAAATGTCAACTTGGGGGTAGTTAGGTTTGATACACTGTGTGTTTTCTAAAACACATCAGGTATGCAATCCTTTATTGCCTTTGCTATTCTGTTGTATAAATAAATTTAGTTTGCAGGGTTGGGAGTTTACCAGTCGTTTAAAGGTCTATTGTCAGCTATAGAACATTTTAAAATCATCTGTATGTAAATCATATATCATATATGTGTAGCTCTCTAAATTTTAAGGCTCTGAGATTCTTCTGCAAGATCTCTAAGTAGTTTCTGATTAAGAATCAGGATTATACCAAATAAGTGTGTGTGTGGGGGAACCCAGTTCGAAGAGGTGGTGACAGACAAGAGAAGCTGAGAAGGTTGGAAAGGGATGTTCAGGACAGGTAGAGCAGTGGTATGGGAAGAGGGGCTGAGAACAGCCTTGGCTCCTCCTCTGCTCTGTTGCACTCGGCTGCTGTGAAGCAGAGCACTAGGACATCCAGTTCTCCAGGGCTCATAGGCTGAGCTTAATGACCACAGACAAATACCACTGTATTTCAGATTGCACATGGTTTTTAGCATTTGATATTAAATATTATGAGATTTATAACAATAGGTGTATGTGTGTGTGTGTGTGTGTGTGTGTATGCCAGAGGTCCCCCTCAAATATCATTCTTCAGATTAGTTTTGAGTCATATTTACTCTTTGGCTTAGAGTTTTCCAAGTGGACTAGGCAAGCTGAACATTGAGTTCCACTGATGTACCTGTCTTCCAAAACTGAGAGTACCAGCATATGACACCATGCTCAAATGTGAGTTCTGGGTATACAACTTAGGTCTTCATTTTTGCACAACAAGTACTTTATTTCCTCCTCCTGGGATGTTTCATTTATATTGATGTTATCTGCTCAAATTGCAGTTTGAGATACATTACTATTTTTCAATTATTAGTGCATCCACATTGTTATAAAGAATTCATTGAAATGTATAACTATCCACAACTCAGTTTATTCCATGAGACCTTAGTTGTGAGTACATCTTCAAAGGGGAAATTAGGATATCAAAATACTATTTGATAATCCTTGTAATTGGATGATGACTAATGAACAGGGAGCGTAATTATGTGTGAGTGATTATCACCATAACTACCTGCTTACAGCAAGCAGTGGAGAAAGTTATTGAAAACTAGGCTACATGCCACATTGTTCTCAAAATATACTGAAGCAGAGGAAACCTGAGACAGCTGTGTAGAAGAGAGCAAGCCAGATTTTAGTGTAACTTCCTTGATTAATTCAAAGAAGTCTACTTAGTTTAAGTAGTTGTTCTCCCTAGTACTTAAGTCATTGAAAAATGAAACAGTGGCATCTAATTTAAGAATTTTAATTACATGATCTATTATTAAGTGTGCTAAATTTCATATTTTATACTATATAACAACTGTGTGATACACTAAATGTTTAAAACTAAGCCCCTCTTCTCCATGTGAGACTTACTTCTTTTCCTTCTATCATATTCATCCTCTGTGTATATGCTCATAAGTATATATGTAGTTGTATATTATAGATTGGATGGACTAATGGAGGGACCCATTTAGATCCTGGTTATTATAATTCTTAACTTTTTTTCCTGGAGATAGACTTTATGAATAAAAGAAAAAAGTGAAGAGGACATTTGTTGACTCTATGCATGTGTATAGTACTTTATTAAAGAGATACATATTTCCACTAGCATAGTATATGGTTTTATAGCCCAAACAAAAGTATGAATAATTAAATATAATTTAAGTGTAAAATTTTCTCTACTATATTTGTTACTTATGGGGATTTATACAGTTAAATGATGCTTTGTCTGGCTGACATGGTGATACCCCCTTCTATACAGTTTTACCTCCCTTAGTTTCAAGAATTCACAGTTGTCCTAGTTTGTTTCTGTTGTGATAAATGATATAGCCAAAAGTAACTTGAGGAGGAAAGGATATATTTCCTTTATTTTATCTTACAGGTACAGTCCATAGTTGTGGGAATTTAGAGCAGTAATTCAAGCAGTGCAGGAACTTGAAGCAGAAACCATAGAAGGATATAGTTTACTGGCTAGCTCACAGGCTCCTTTTTTTCTTATATAGCCCCGGGTACACCTACCTAAAGATGATGAGTCCCCTACCCCCCCCCCACAGAGCCAAGGGCTGAGCCATCCAACATCAGTTAGCAACCAAGAAAATGCCCCACAGGACATGGATGACACCAATAAGCATGTTAATGCTGAAAGTGTAGAAAACTCAGAAGGCCTCAACTCCACACTAAAAAAATACAGACAACTAAGGAGTGCTGAGGGTACCAGAAACAGTCTCACCCAAGGAAGAGGAAATCAATTGGCTATCCAAGAGAAAATAGTCAGCCCTGGAAAAATACCTACAAGTAAAATTATATGGACTTACCAGGTTGTATTTTTATATATATTAGAGACATATATTATATATATGTTTATATATATATATAATTAAAGAAAAAGAGACCATGAATTTGAAAGTGAGTCAGGTAGGGAGTTACATGGAAGAAGAAAGAAATGGAAAAGAGGAAATCATGTATTTTATAATTTCAAATATAAGGAATTATATAATGAAAATATAAAAATGCCTGACAGATATTGTCACATGCTAATCTGATCAAGGCAATCATCCATTGAGACTCCCTCAGATAACTTCGGGCTGTGTCAAGTTGACAGCTGAAGTTATCCAAGAGAATAGTAAAATTCTCTCTGAAAATAGTACATGAAATTTAAAAAAAATATGTAAGTTTAAAATTTTTACTCAGTTTTAAATGACATCATAAAAATCTCATAGTTTCTACTCCATCTCCCAAGCTATGTCTTGATGTCCACCATACCCATGCTCTGTCTATATGGTGTCACCATTAGTCACACACTGGCCATTTTCTGAGATCAGTACTCTCAGCTACATAATAGAGCATATATTCATGTAAGAATTATATAACTTGTTAACCACACTAAATTTCACTAGTTATTTTGGCCTTTGGATATGACAAAGAAAAAGCTAAGAATAGCTCAATAAAATATTTTAAGAAAGACTGCATTCATACAATGGTTATTAATAACACAGTGTTAGAATACTTCTTTACTTTTACCAATAACCACCAAACCATGTGGTTTAACATAGATAAGAATTATGGGTTAATCTAAGTATCAGAGCTAGTTAGTAATAAGTCTGAGCTACTAGCCAAGCATTTGTAATTATTATAAGCCTCTGTGTGGTAATATGGGCAGCAGCTGCTGGGGATTTGAGAGTTGCTGGTGGGAAAGAAACTTCCACCTTCATAGATATGTTTTTAATATTCAAGACTGCATATATACTTTAATATTCTCCATTTTGTCAGGCACCCTATGGATTCTCAGAACACATTGTCTATATGTTACTGGGGCCTATAGCAGTAAATGCAACTCATTTAAAACTTGAATTGGAGTGAATAAACCAGAACATTACTCCCCTATATTCTCAGCCATCTTTTTCTTTAGATTAATTTGCAGCTTGGGTTTATTTCTGGAGTTGTCTTTATCTCAATTTGCCTTCCATGTGGTTTATTTTATCTCTCCCCCTTGAGACATTTTCTTAATGGAGATTTGAGAAGTCGATAAAAAAAAAAAAACTGCAGCGGTTATTGGTTTTAATAGTCAATCACCTGGTGGAGCTTGATCACTGTGACCTTCTCACCCCAATATTCTTCCCTCAGCAGAAGACACTCTGTAGTGCTTATCTTCTCTCTAGAGACACTCAGCGATTTATCTGATTCACTTTTTCTCACCTACACTGTATTGCTCTGATCTAAGTTCAATGTTATGTGAAATGATTTTTCCTTCAGAAATCCTGGGCTGTTCAACTGCTTGTCCCTTTTATTCACTAAATAAATCAGGTACCTTGGAATCCTCTCATTTTTATATTAGCATCTTCTGTTACTCTGCTTTATCATTATATAATGACATATAGTATGCAGAGTGTTTGAAAGTATTACTGATGATTTAACTTAACATGGAAGGAAATAAATGGTACAGTTCTATCTTTTTTACATATTGTTAACTACTTAATGATCAAATAATTAACTATTCACTAATTTCTACCTTTCTACCTATGAAAAATTTTCAGAAGTATTTGGCTCAGTAAACTTTTATATATTCAACAAAATTAGGAGAAAATAGTGTATTTGTATCTCAAAACCACTCAATTATTATTAGTAATAGATGTGGTATAAAAATGAATTCTTTGAGGAATAAGCAAAGAACAATGATTTGCCTCTGAAAGTTTAACAATCTATGGAATGTCCTTGAAATAATACTTGTCAAAAGCATATCAAGAAATTTTATTTTCACAGCATTTGTATAAGTCTACTTTAAAATCTTTTTTACCTGTCTTGCCTCATTTAACATAACTTTTGAGAAAAATACAATTATAGAATAAAGTTAAAATGAGCACTTATTCATGACAGTTACTGTGAAAAATATCTGACAATATCTCACTTGTTCATGATTAAAACCTCTAAGTATGATTGGAAAAGGAAAGATTTAAATCTAATGTAGTAAACCTCCCAAACCTGTGAGTACCAGGAACTCATATGTTAGCCATTGGTAAGGGATGTTATATTTCTTCTGTAGCTTTGATAAATAGAAGATATAATCTCCCAAATTGTACAAACCTTCTTCCTAGAGATTACATCTCATTGAGACAAGAAAAACAGAACACAAAAGCTAGATGTGAGCAAGTCTTTATTCATAGATGTAATAATTTTATATGTAAAAATTGTTTAAAATGTGAAATAAAATCACCATTAAAGCAAATAAGTTTAACAAGATAAACAACTCTGAGATACCGTCTTACACCTATCAGAATGTCTAACGTCAAAAACACTGAAGACAGCTTATGTTGGAGAGAATGCAGAGCAAGGGGAACACTCCTCTACTTTTGGTGAGAATGCAAACTTGTACAGCCACTTTGGAAAACAATATGGCGCTTTCTTAGAAAATTGGGAATAAGTCTCCCTCAAGACCCAGCTATACCATTCTTGGGCATATACCCAAGGAATCCTCAATCATACCACAAGGGCACTTGCTCAGATATGCTCTTAGCAGCACTATTTGTAATAGCCAGAACCTGGAAACAACCTAGATGCTCTTCAACTGAAGAATGTTTAAATAAAATGCGGTACATATACACAATGGAATACTACTCAACAGAGATAAGCATGTTTTTAATAGTAATTAGTGCTATAAGATAAAAGACAGATTGGAAATAATTCTGGCACAGATATAGAGACCTTCTCTGCACAAGGGTTTGGGGGAGAATTATTTTGGACCGAATTTCTCAGCCTGCTTCTGTGCTACTCCCACATTTGCAGAACTGTGATTTAGATAGGAGTCATGTTTTGATTGCCAAGTCATAAGACTCGCTTCAGGTGATTTTATTCTGAATATGGCTTCAACCATTGTGTCAGATTTTCATCTGAGTTTTCAATGTTCATCTGTCTGCCAACTTTGCCTTGACTTTCATTGCTCTTGGCATATGTAAGGACACTCATGAGTATTATCTAGGTCAGGGTAAAGAAGCAATTTTGGTCTTTTTTTGCTATTCATTAATATACTTGGTTCAGTATATTTCTGGCTGATACACCTGCACATGCAATCACATTTCTAAATTTTATCCACTTACTTCAAAGCTCTCGGGAGGTAGTTAAAATTTCTCTCTTTTTTCTTTGTTGTTGTTTGTTTGGGTTTTCAAGACAATTTCTCTGTGTAGCCCTGGCTGTTCTGGAACTAGTTCTGTAGACCATGCTGGTCTTGAACTCACAGGCCTCTGTCTTCGGAGTACTGGGATTAAAGGTGTGCACCACAACTGCCCAGCGAAAAAGGAAAGTGTAGAGTCCAAATTAACACTCTAAAATCCAAAGGTCACCACCATAGTAAGAAAATGGGCAAGATTGACTGGCTCTCCTAAGTCTCTGGTCTACTCAATCATTTACCAAACAAAAATGCCACTGTAGAAAGAACCCTTGCACCCCACTTGCCAAAGACCTTTGGGATCTACTTCTCTCAAGACTAGAGAAACTAGATGGCAAATAAAGTCTAACACAGATCATATTCTATCTCTGGGCTCTGTCATTCATGGGCCCAGATCACTTTGATTTCATCCTAAATCCAACTGAGGTACAAGAGGCATGCAGAACATCCTATACCCTGGCTTTTTTTTTTTTTTTTTTTTTTTTTTTTGCATTCTGTATCTGCCTACTGCTTTATAAACAGCCTTGATGACAGGTGGTCAGGGACAAATGCAAGGACACTGTCAGCTGCCTTCAGAATCCACTGCTTCTGCTAAATAACAGAGACCACAGATAAGCTACTTCAGGACCCCCTTCTTCAAAAGCTTGAAGGGGTGAGTACCACTATTATGATCCATGAGAGGCCTTAAGGACAAAGAAACTAAATCATGGTCCCACCTGAGGTCTCTTTAAAGGCTTTGGTAAGAATCACCAGGCTGTCAAATGGCTAGAGAGAATATTAACAACAACAACAAAAATGGGGTATTGTGACTGTTGTCACGGATGTAGCAAGGGTGATGTGAGTATCCTGCACCAAGGTAAGGCTGCTATAGAGGTGTGAGTGCTACAAGCAACTTTTTAGGAATTGAGGCAGTTGAAGCCTAATGTGAAAGAACTACGGGTATAAGAGACACAAAGTCCAAACTGGATTAAAATGTGGACTGGAAAGTATATATTTTAACTTATTAAATAAAATGTTTGATAAATATTTTTATAAGCAGAAGAAGGGTTTTCTATCTGTTGCAAATGAAGTACTTACCTCTTGATAGTAAATCTGAGTGTTTTAGTCTAGTTCTTCCCTAAGAAGCCTCTGGTACCACTGACTAAGCCGTAGAAGTTTGTGTGGTGCTAGGAAAAGGAGGTCATAGACACCTGTTGTCTCAAGGTTTCTGCCTTTCATAGCTTTACAGGGCCTTGAAATTAAGACAACTCTGTCCCCTTCTATATATGTTTCTGTGTAAAAGTTTTTCTGAACACCTAAATTGCCACCACTATTTATTAATGTTTAAAAAATGTTTAGTTTATAAAATTAATGATATCAGGTATTAATCATTGCCCATATGGAAGAATGAAGTGGAGTTACAGAATAAATAATTTGTTGTAGCTCGAGTTTTCCTGCCTTGCCCACAGTCAGGACAAATCTTTGTCACTCGCCAGTCCCACAGCCACTCAGACCCAACCAAGTAAACACAGAGACTTATTTTGCTTACAAACTGTATGGCTGTGGCAGGCTTCTTGCTAACTGTTCTTATATCTTAAATTAATCCATTTCCACAAATCTATACCCTGCCACGCAGCTTACCGGCATTTTCACATGCTGCTCTTCCTGGCGGGCGGCTGGCAGACAGCGAGTCCTTCTGCCTTCCTGTTCTTTTATTTCTCCTCTCTGTTAGTCCTGCCTATACTTCCTGCCTAGCCATGGTCAATCAGGTTTTATTTATTGACCAATCAGAGCAACACATTTGTCCTACAGACCATCCCCCAGCACAGCCAAGTGCAGACCATCTCAGACACCTGCACTCAGGCCCATGGTCCTAATCATCCTCTATGTGAACCTGCTGGGTAAAGCCATGAGGAACCCAAGAACAGGCTTCCACAGGACATACAGAACATCCCACAGCAATTTGTAATTCAAGAGGTTTCAATGAGAGAAAATTAAATAATTTTAGACAATTATAGTTTCTTGGTTGACTCACTTAGCCTTTGTAATTTTTAGTTTAACTGGGAAGAAATATGGCGATTGAACATTTGAAAGAAAGATTTAGGAGACAACATTGAGCAGTCTTTCCTGATGGGCACTGAATGTTAATATTTTGAAAAGTGTTTATTACTGTCTTAATTACAAAGATGCAAAAATCAACACTATGAAAATGCCTCTCTCTGAAGCCAACACTCTGCTTAGGAAATAACAAAAAATAGTAATGAGAAAAATCACAGTCTGGTATTTGAGGATGACAGTATGGAGGAAGATCCATGCTGGCTGTGGAAGAATGACCACAGAGACACTGGCTTGCTAAAATCTTAAAGGAAATGAGAAGATGAGTTGAAAGCAAAGCCCTCAAATAGATTATGGAGTATTAGTCAGTAAATGCATTCTGGGTTATGCACAGAGGGAAATGGTGAAATGCTTAGATCGAAGGATTATATTGTTTTTCAGGGATAAGTAGGGGATTAATATGAGGAATAAAAACTGAAAAGTTCTGATGGCCATAATTCAATGGAAGTGTCTTATGCATTACAATGGGAACTTTTTTTTTCAGTATTGGTTGTCAAATACAGGATCTCATAGTTATTGCACAAGACTTTCATTGGTTGTTCCTCAGAATAAGAAAGCAAAGTTGTTATTACATTTAGTGGCATGAATATGATATGATGGTTTAAAGTAAGTATATTACATGAGATATTTATTTTATTTGAAGAATATCAACCTTATTCTAGTACAGAAATATCAAAGGCAAAAGAAAGAAAATGATTTATAAATATTTTCCAAATTATAAGCAACACATCTTAGGCTAGAAAATGTCAAAAAGTGTTGAAGTATTGGTGAGATGGGCTGGAGAGATGAGTGAGCAGCTAAGAACATTGGCTGCTCTTTCAAATCTGAAAGATGATTCAGGTCTCAGAACTCCTGTTGTAGCTCACAACCATCTCTGACTCAAGTGCAATGGAATCAGACACACTCTTTGGATCTTCTCAGCACCAGGCACCCACATGGTGCTCATTTATAAATGCCTGCAAAACAGGCATGCACATAAAATGAAAACAAATAGTTATTTTTTAAAAAGAAGTGGTGTGATTCTGACAATATTTTTAAAGAAGACCCCGTGGAATTTATTAATAAGGCAGAGTGTTCAAACAAGAAAACAAACAAACAAACATGGAAGCAGTTTTTTGAGCCCATGCAAATAGTCTGGCTTTCCTGTTAATAGAGTACACTCTGCTTTGGTGAAGGCAAATCTGTAGCCTCATTTTGAACATGATGAAATGTAGATTCTGTTAAACATCCTGCTAGAGAGGCATCTCAAATGTATGGTTGATCTAGGTTAGCAGTACACATGTGTTGTTGACTTTCTAAAAATATGCAGTATTGAATTCCATAAGAATCAATGCGATCATCAAGTAATTACAGATGTATATAGTAAAAGCATGTTTGTTACTGGACATGCCTGGAAGCAAAAGTACACCATGTTTCTTAAAACTGTCTTTCTCTTCTGTGTGTGCAGAATAGTAAATAACTGTGACTGACATTTGATTTGCTGAATGCTATTGTGTCTAGACAGTCTTTATGAAGGTAACTCATAAAATTGCTAATGACTGGTACAATCAAATTAAAATTCTTATGAATGTATTTGTGTTTTAATTAAAGAAAATGCTACAAATAATATTGGGTTTACATAAAAATTGATCAGATGATAGTCTATATTATATCTCCCAAATGCAGTTCCATGCTTCTCAGCACCATAGAGGATGTTAACATGTTTGTCACAATTAAGGAACCAGTATTTTAGCATCATTGTTAAATGAAATCTCTTTGTCACAGTTTTACCCTTTTATTTTTCCAGGATGTAACTTATCCTAGGTTTCTCGAGGCTGTGCTAAATATTTGAATACTTTTCTTTGTATTGGCTGTCAAGAGCACTGGCATGCTATTTTTGTAGGATGCCTATCTATGGAATAAAATTGATGTTTTTTTTTTCAATGAGTAGGTTGGGGTTTTAGCATTTATAAGGGAAATCACAGGGTTTAAGTGCTCTCTTATTAAATCATTATATGGGTATATATTTTGACAAGATTTATCACTGTAGTGATCCAGTCTAATGCTGATTATTTGACAGAAGTAATAGAGTCAGGTTTCCCAACAGTTTCATTACTCTTTATTATCCCAGTTTTCATGGTGTACTCATCAAAAGGAAGTCAGTAAATATGTACAATATTTATGAAGTGGGAACTTCTTGAGGACTCTTTTCAAGATATTTGTCTTTTTTCATCTATATATTAATTATTTATAATTATTAAATCAGAATGCATATATATGTAAATGCATGTGTGCATATATGTGCATGTTTGTGCATGCATATGTATATAGATGTGTGTGTGTGCATGAGTGTCTGCAGATGCATATACGTGTGCATTGAAAAATTCTTCCTAGCACTATATAATTCTCCCAGCTCTGTAGATTTTTGTCTTAGTCCTACAATCTACCATTTATTTCTCCAAGGAGATATGGTTACATTTAACGCAGAATGACATTACAAACTATGATCCAGGTAACAAATTTGCTCATTAAAACTGATAAAAATAATTTCTTCTAGGCTTTCTGCCAAAAGAACAAAAAATGCATGCATACATATTGAAGTGTATAGATACATATATAAATCAATATTTATATCTGGAAATATCTGAGTCTGCACTAAATGAAACAACTGTTTTTACTGATGCCTCAAAATCAAATCTATTACTACATGGATAATTCCAGTCTCTGGCCCTTGCTTATATGTGATTTCTCCTCTGTTGATGAAAAATGTAGCTGCCGTGCAGCTGTTTATTTAACTGTGCAATTTGAGTACACTTGCATAACAACATCATAGTAAATAGATCTATTCCCATTTGAGGGCATTTTATCAACAAAAGTGCTTATGTGTGTTTCATTTTGCTTTTAGTATTAAAGCTTCTATTAATATCCAGGAATTATTTTTTCCTCTGTCTCTTCAACCTTATTTCCCCATGTGTGTGTGTGTGGGTTTTTTTTTTTTTTTTTTTTTTTTTTTTTATTCACAATACATTTAAAGCACAGTTATATGCTCTAGTCAAAATTGACCTGCTTTTCTGGTGTACATTAACCTCAATGATTTCTCTTTTGACATGCATATGCCAAGATTGTATTCTTGGGTTTTGTAGATGTAGTGGTTTTTTGTTTGTTTGTTTGTTTGTTTTTGAGACAGGGTTTCTCTGTGTAGCTTTGTTCCTTTCCTGGAACTCACTTGGTAGCCCAGGCTGGCCTTGAACTCACAGAGATCTGCCTGGCTCTGCCTCCCGAGTGCTGGGATTAAAGGCGTGCGCCCCCCCCCCCAGCCGATGTAGTGGTTTTTTAAATGCATAATATCATGTATCTACCATTGCAGATCCATGCCAAACAAAATACTCTTTCAAATTATTTGTTGTTTTTTGTCTTTATTTATTCTTTTCTTCCCTCAAACTTCTAGTAATTAATGGTGTTTCAGTGCCTTCATAGTTTGACTTTGACAGACTATAATTGGATTGCTACAGTATGCAACCTATTCATTCTTTTGTATCACTTTGTGATATGCATTTCACATTTGACATATTTATTCATCAATTGATTATATATTTGTATTGTTATGGCTAAATTATATTCCATCATGTTAATGTACAAGCATCTACTGATCTGTACTCTTATTGTTTGCTTTCATTTTAAAAAATATGTGAACATACCAATTGCAATGTGAGTATAAAGGATTGTATATTCACAGGTTTTTTTAAATCCAACTAAATAATTATCTACAGATTGTTAACTGTATCAGGTGCTGGAAATAGGAAGGGGTTAGTAAAAAGATGTTTATCTTTCCTTAAGGCATTGACAAGTTAAAGCAATATATTGAATATTAGTGGTAAAAATTGACCACTTTTTCTTATTTTGATCTTAATGAAATTATTTTAGATCTCCCCCTTCATCAGAAAGTTGGTAATCAGTTATCTATATTATAGCCGTTGTTACTATGTTGAAGTATAATCGTTCTATTAATAGTTTCTTGAAAGATTTTTATCAGTAAAGAATATTGAATATTGTCAAAACTTTTAGCACTTATTAAAATGATCATTTGATTTTGATGCTTGATTCTATTTATATTCCATTTTATGTTAATTGATTTTCATATTGAATCTTCCTTGCATCATTGGAATGACAGAAAATTGATTTAAGACTTTCATTGAAGAGTCTTGAATGCATATTTATAAAGCAAACTGATCTATAATTTCTTCATTTTATTCTTAATAGTTTTGGCATCAATGTCTTTATTATTTATAATTTAGTAATTATTACCATTATTAATATTTTAATATTCTGGTATTACACTGTAGAATTAACTTGGAACACTCCTTTCCTTTTTATATTTTAAATTAATTTTTGAGATTATAATTTAATTGTCACTTTTTCCCTTTACTTTTCTCCCTAAAAACTCTCCCATATATCCTTTTCTGCTCTCATTCATATTCATGGCCTTTTAATTACACTATTACTGTATGAATATATCTTTTGTAACATGTCTTTTATGTCTTTTTTGAGACATAAAAAACTCTGTGTAGTTTTTTTTTTTTTTTTTTTTTTTTTTTTGGTGCCTGTCCTGGATCTCACTCTGTAGGCCAGGCTTGCCTCGAACTCACAGAGATCCGCCTGACTCTGCCTCCCAAGTGCTGGGATTAAAGGCGTGTGCCACCATGGCCAGGCTATAATATGTCTTATATATTTTGTATATTTCAGTATATAACCTGTTCAACCCATATAATGCTACCTCTTTGCATATTGACAAGACTGGTCATTTGGCACTGGACAACCATTGGTCTGTTGTTTCCTGGGGAAGGTCACCATTCTCATTGCCCAGCTTTCCTCAGTTGTTTAAGTTTTTGGATAGTGTTGAGGTCTTGTGGGCTTTCTCCTTTCAGTTTGGCATACTTTAATCTTGTTCAGCTCACATTTGGGCAATAATATTGATGAGACCTTATGGTTGTAGCTTCTGATATTACTAGGAAAAACAATCTCACTGCAAAGTCGCTGATCCTCTGGCCCTTTCAATCTTTCCATGTAGTTTTCTGCAGTGTTCTCTGAGCCTTAGGTATGGAGTGTTTTGTAAATGGATCTATTGGGACTAGGAACCAAAACTATGCATATTAATTGGTTGTGTTTTTCTGTAGTGTTTTCCATATGTTGCACTGAGAAATTTTCTAATGAGGAGTGAAGCCTACTCTTTTCTTTGGGTATAAGGACAAATGTTTATAAAATATTGTTAGGGGTTGTGCTGATTTAGTAAACTAGAGGTTGCAGATTTTCCTCCAATAACCATAATTTCATTAGCACTGAGCAGTTAGGTAGGTTTTCAGTACCAGGCACGGTCTCCCTCTTGTTGAATGAGTCTTTAAGTCCAATTAGATAGCTGTAGGCACCAAGCTATGCTTACCCTTCTGGTTATTGTGCCACATTGGACATTGTTATGGTTTATAGGCAACACAGCTGGGTAGGACTGTCAGATGTCCCTCTCCTTTGGAAGCTGTTGCCTTTGGTAACCCCAGAGGTTGAAGGTAAGACCCTATTTCAGCAGACATCACATGCTTCAGAAATAGGAAAAAAGATCTCTGAGATGGAACTGACCTGAATTTCCCTCCCTAAGGACTAGCTTTTATGGTACCAGAAGTTTCCATGCAAATTCCCTTTGTATTTTATACAATAGTTTGAAAAGTGTTGAATTTAGCATTTTTTTTGGATAGGCAAATTTGCCACAGCTTGTGTTGAACATTTTATCCTTGGAGGTATTCATTTTGGGGGAGACTCTATTTACATTATTCTCTTTATAATATTTTTGATGTATTGTATCTTGTCAATATATTTTTGTTAACTCATATTGTGTTTAAATTTAATTAAGAACTTTAGATTTTTATAAATTTTCTGAGTGTATCTTTAGATTGACTAAATAGCTTGTATTTGTTTATTTTCTAAATTCAGGCATTCATATCTAATGCTCCACTACAAAACTATCTTTTAAACCCTTTATATCCTGGCAAGTGGTATTTTCATTTGATTCTAGGAAATTAATTTTCACACCAATTTGTTTCAATGAGGAAGTAATCAGTGGTTGTATGTTGTTTTGTTTTCATGTTTGATAATTGGATAATTCCTTTTTTTCATTGTGAGCTGAGAAAAAATACAAAATTATTTCATTTTTTTCTGTTTGTGGAGAATGCTACTGAAGGAAATACATATTCTACAAAGGTTGGTATAATTGTCCATAAATACCTATTCATCCCATTTGATTTGTAGTGAATTTTAATGTTAAGGTTTTATATATATGTGCATATATATTTATCTATAGTATTTTATTATATACATTTATATATAAAATGATTTCAATATTCTTTTCTCATTTATAGATGGGCATATATATTATGCCCATCTATATTTAGTATCTGTCTATCATCTATCTTTCTATCAATCTGCCCTATGCCCATCTATTAATGAGAATGGGCTACTGAAATCATTTTATTGGAACAATCAAATGTTCAGCGATTTTTGATTTATATATTTAGATTCAAAAAGTTCAATACATATCTGTAATTATCATATTTTTTTGGGTAGTTCCATTTAATTTTTAGTATGTAGTAGCTTTCTTTCTATTCTGACTAGACTGATTAACTCCGTTTTTGTCTCATAAACTTATAGCTTCTGCAGTTTACTTTCAGATTCCTTTTGCTTACAGTAGGATGTTTTCATTATTTTATATTCAGTCTCCATGTCTATTTTTAAGTGAAATGAGTTTCTGGCTTATAACAAAAGGTGAGCTATTTTTGTTGTTTTATTACTACCAGCAGGTCTTTGCCTTTTAATTAGAGTATTAAGACAGTTTACACATATAGGTTGTATATAAAGATAAACGCTAACTATACTGTTACTTTATTTCATGCTTGACTTCAGTATTGTTTCCTCTTCAGACTCATTGTGAAAGTTTCTAGTTTATTAAGACAAGGGTGTTATATATTCTTCCTAATTCTCATTTACACTGAGATTTATATTTTTCAAGTTCTTTTAATTTTAACTGTCCATTGTCCTCATTGTGAGTAGATGTTGTTTAAATAACTTCTAAAACATTGGTTTTTGTCATAATTAATTGTCTTTTTACATTCTTATATTTTGAGATCAATATGTCTTAATCAATTGGAAAGGAACATTTCATTATTTTGATGCATATCCATAACCTTATCTAGAAATTATTTATATTTGGGGATCAAAAGATTTATTTTCTTTGTTTGAGTGTTTTTGTTGAGAAAACAGGTCTAATGTAATTCTGGTGAGTTTTCTTTTGTGTATTATGTGTTATTTTTCTTTTAAGGTATTTGTTTTATTTCTTTGTTTTATAGTTCTGGGATTTTCATTAGCGCATGATGCCCCCTCTATTTGGATGTATACAGTTCTCTCTATTTTTAATTTAATTTCTACTGTACTTTTTTTTAATCATTTTTCTAGGTCATTTCTTTTTTTATTTAATTGAAATAGGTTATTTTTTCATGCAATATATGCTGATTATAGTTTCCCCTGCCTCTGTTCATCATATTTCTACCCACCTTCCCTCCCTTCTAGATCTATTACCTTTTGTCTCTCATTAGAAAAGAACAGCTTCTAAGAGGTAACAACCAATCATGACAAAATAAAATATAATAAGATGAAGCAAATATTATCATATCAAAGTGGGACATGATAAGCCAACATGAGGAAAAGAGTCCCAAAAGCAGGCATAAGAGTCAGAGTCTCACTTGTTCTCACGTTTAGGAGTCTGATAAAAATATTATAGCTATAATATATACACAGAGGTCCTGGTGCAGTCTTATGTCTGCCCTGTGCATGCTGCTTTAGTGTCTGTGAGCTCATATGCACCTTGCCTAGTTGATTCAGAAGGCTCTGTCTCTTACATTCCTTTCACTTTCTCTTCCATGGGATTCCCTGATTGCTAAGGGGAGGGATTTGATCTAGGTTGTTTCGAGAGTCTGTCTATTATGGATAAATCTGAAGTGAATATAGTTTAGAAAATGTCCTTATGGTAGGACTAGGGGTCCTTTGGGTATGTGCCCAAGAGTGGTATAGCTGGGTCTTGAGGTACTTAGATTTCCAAATTTCTGTGGAACCTCCATATGGATTTTCATAGTGGCTGTGCAAGGCTGAACTCCCAGCAGCAATCAAAGAGATTGCCCTTGCTCCACATCCTTGCGGGCATGAACTGTGACTCGTGTTATTGATCTTAGCCAATCTGACAGGTGAAAGATGGAATCTCAAATTAGTTTTGATTTCCATTTTTCAATGACTAAAGATGTTGAACATTTCTTAGTGTTTCTCAGTCATTTGAGATTCCTATATTGAAAAATCTTTGTTTAGATCTGTACCCCACTTTTAATTGGATTATTTCATTTGTTAAACTATCGGTCTATTTTCTTGAGTTATTTATACATTTTGAGTATTAGTCTTCTATCAGATCTGCAGTTGGTGAAAATCTTTTTCCATTCTGTAGGCTGCCACTTTGTCCTATTGATGGTGTCCTTTGCCTTAGAGAGCTTTGCAATTTCATGAGGTCCCATTTATTAAGTGTTATCTTAGTACCTGAACTAACTGTTCTATTTAGAATGTTTTCTCCTGTGTCAATGTATTCAAGGATGTTCCCCTCTATCTTTTCTGTCAGCTTCAGTGTGACTGGTTTTATGTTGAGGTCTTTGATCCACTTGGACTTGAGTTTTGTGCAGAGTGATAAATATGTATCAATTTGCAATTTTTTTTTTGCAGTAATCCAGTTCAACCAGCACCATTTGTTGAAGATGCTGTCTTTTTTTCTAGTGTGTATTTCTGGCTTCTTTACCAAAACTCACTTGTTCATATGTATATGGACTTAAGTCTATATCTTCAATTCAATTCCATTGATCAACATGATTTTTTTTTCAAGACAATATCATGGTTTTTTTTTTTTTACTATAGCTCTGTAATGCAGATTGAAATTGGAAATGTTGGGACACCCAGCAGTTCTTTATTATTCAAAAGTTTAATGCTTTTCCATATGAAGTTGAGAATTGTTGTCCTTTCAGTGTCTATAAAAATTATGTTGGAATTTTGAAGGGAAATGCATTGAATCTGTAGATTGTTACTTACTATAATGATATTACTGATCCATGAACATGGGGAATGTTTCCACAATCTGACACCTTCTTTAATATCTTTCTTCAATGACTTGAAGTTTTTGGAATGCAAGTCTTTTACTTGTTTGGTTTAAGTTACCTCAAGTTACTTTACACTATATGGGGATATTGTGAAAGGTGTGGTTTTATTGATTTCTTTCTCAGTACATTTCTTATTTGTATATAGGAAAGCTAAAGATAATCTTGTATTCAGCCATTTTGCTGAAAATATTTATCATCTATAGTTGTTCCCTACTGGAATTTTGAAGGTCATGTATGTATATAGTCATATCATCCATAAAAGAAAATAAAAATCTTAACGTCTTCCTTCCCAATTTGTATTTTATTGAACTACTTTTGTTGTCTTATTGTTCTTGCTATAACTTCAAGTACTATATTGAATAGATATGAAGAGAGTAGACAAACTTAACTTTTTCCTGATTTTAGTGGAATTGCTTTGAGGTTCTCTCTATTTAATTTGATGTTGGCCATAAGCTTGCTGTAAGTTGCATTTATTATTTGTAGTTATGTACCTTTTATCTCTAACCTCTGCAGGACTTTCATCATGAAGGGGTGTTGAATTTTGTCAAAGGCCTTTTCTGCATCGAATGAGATGATGATGCGTTTTTTTTTTTCTTTCAGTTTGTTTATGCAATGGATTACATTTCTGATTTTCATATATTGAAGCATCTCTCCATGACTGGGATGAAGCCCACTTGGTCATGTTGGACAATCTTTTTGATGCATTATTATATTTAGTTTGTGAGTATTTTTGCATCTATGGTCATGAGGGAAATTGGTCTGTAACTTTCTTTCATTATTGAGTCTTTATGTAGTTTGGATACTAGGGTAATTATGACCTTATCAAATGAATTGGGCAATGTTCTTTCTGTTCCTATTTTCTGCAATAATTTGAGGAGTATTGACATTAACTCTTATTTGAAAGACTTGTAGATTTCTGTAATAAAATTATATATCCTTAGTCTTTTTGTTGTTGTTACTTTTTGGAGACTTTTAATGACAGCTTCTATGTCACTAGAGGGTGTAGGTCTATCTAAATTGTTTATCTGGTCTTGATTTAACTTTCATAAGTGGTACCTATGGAGAAAACTATCCATTTCTTTAGTTTTTCCAATTTTGTAAAGATGTTTTTAAAGTATAGCCTTATGATTCTCTGGATCTCCTTGGTGTCTGTTATGTCCACTTTAATATCTGTTATTATTAATTTTGGATATTCTCTCTCTGCCTTTTAGTTCTTTTGGATATGAATTTGTCTATCTTGTTGATTTTCTCAAAGTACTGACTCTTTGTTTCATTGATTCTTTGTATTATTCTCTTTGTTTCTGTTTTATTGATTCCTCTTGGGTGTGCTTACTTCTTTTTGTTCTAGGGCTTTCATGTGTGCTGTTATGTTGCTATTATGAGCCCTCTCCAAAAATTGTTTTATGTAGGTACTTATTGCTATGAACTTTCCTCTGAGTGCCACATTTATTGTATGGCTTAATTATGGGTATGGTATTCATTCACTTTCATTTCATTGAATTTTAGAAAGTCTTTAATTTCTTTCTTTATTTCTGTTATCAACCATTTTTTATTCAGTAGAGTGTTGTCTATTTTCCATGAGTTTGAAAGCTTTTGATTATTTCTGTTGTTATTGATATACAGTTTTAATTCATGATGTTCTGATAGAATTCAGGGAGTTATTGCAGTTTTCCTGTGTCTGATGAGATTTGCTTTGTGTCCAAGTATTTGGTCAACTGTGAAGAAACTTCCATGAACTTCTGAGAAGAAGGTCTATTCTTTTGTGTTTGGATGAAATGTTCTGAAAATATCTGATAAATTAATTTAAGCTGTTGAAGTTTCCCACTCTCAGTGTGTGAGGGGTCAGTATGTGATTTAAGCTATAGTAGTGTTTTTTATTACAAAATTGGGTGCCATTGTCTTTGGAGCACATGTGTTAAGAATTGAAATGTCTTCTTGGTGGATTTTTACTATAATGAGTATGTAGTGACCTTCCCTATCTCTTTTGATTAACTTTAGTTTGAAGTCTATTTTGTTAAACAATAAAATTGCTACACTAACTAGCTTCTTAAATGCATTTGCTTGGAAGATGTTTTTCCAATCTTTTACCATGAGGTAATGTCTGTCCTTGATTTTGATATGTGTTTTTTGGAAGCAGCAGAAGGATGGATACTGTTTTCCCACCATTCTGTAGCCTGTGTCCTTTTAATGGGTAATTGAGACCATTGATATTTAGAGATGTCAATCACTGATGATTGTTTGTTTCCTGTTGTTGTCCTATTATTATCTTTGTTGTGATTGTGGTGGTGACGGTGGTGGTGGTGGTGGTGATGATGTGTGTGAGTGCCTCCCTTCTTTTGATATTGCTAGTGTGAGATTATTAATTCCCTATATTTTCATGTTTGTAATTAACCTCCAAAGGTTGTAGTTTTCTTTCTAATACCTTCTTTATTGCTGTATTTGTGGATATATATATATATATTTGAAATATCTTATTTTCTCCATCTATAATGATTGAAAGCTTTTCTGGGTATAGTAGTCTGGGCTGGCATCTCTGCTCTCTTAGAGTCTGTATCACATCTGTTCAGGCCCTTCTGGCTTTCAGGGTCTCCTTTCAAAATTCAAGGTTAATTATAATATGTCTGTTTTATATGTTACTTGTTCTTTTCCCCTTGCAGCTTTTAATATTCTTTGTTAGGTATGTTTAGTGTTCTGATTATTATGTGACAAGATGACTTTTTTTGTCAATCTATTTGCTATTCTGTTTGCTTACTGTATCTTTTTGGCCCATCCTTTAGATTTAGGACATTTTTCTTCTATGATTTCATCAAAAATTTTCTGGCCTTTGACCTGGGTTTCTTTTCCTTTTTTTTTTTTTTTTTTTTTTTTTTAACCTATTATTCTTAGATTTGGTCTTCAGTTATGATGGAATATTCAGTACCTGTTATGGTGGGGTAAACTGAGTCCTAGTGAAGACATATTGCTCTGGCTATAGTTGATTGTGTTCTTACACTGGTATTTCAGCATCTGGTTTTGGGATGATTAAAGGTCTAGATGCTGACTTCTGGATCTGGATCTCTTGGGCCAAGTTTCTGTTTCCTCTCTGGGTTTTCAGAGTCTATGATAGCTGTGTGTTCCCTGTTTTCCTGGTCTGCTCAGCTGCTGTGTTTGCAGGGAATTCTTGATGGTGTTGGAGCCTGGGTAATTGTGATGAGTTGAAGGACAGAAGGTTGGAGGAGAAGATCTTTGTGATCAATTGGTGATGAGGTCAAAGAGGAAAGGGAGACCACAGCAGATTTCCAGCTACTAGCTTGGGCTGAGACTCAGGAACAATAGGAGAGGTATTGGTCTGCCTTTAGTCTACTTATTGCCCTTGGAAAAGCTGCCGTTGGGTTAGCAGGGTGTTCCTTCTGGAGCTGGGGTCCAGAAAAAACAAAAATTTGTGTAGGGTGGTTAGGAGCAGATATCTTATGGTATCTACAGGAGATGTGGGTGGAGTTGAGGGGAGGCTGCAGCTGGTATTCTGTTGCAGTTATAGGGAAGAGTCTAGGGCACTGGGTCTGGGGGAACAGGGAGAGGGGAAAGGATCTGCCAATTTTCAATGTTTTTATTTGAATTTCAGCTTTTTCTTCTATGCTATTGATTCTCATGTTTCTTTCTGGTCCCAAGTCCTTGAAAGTTATGTTGATGATTTTCTTATTATTATACTAATTGTAATTTTCTACATGAATCTATCAGTTCTCTACCTTTTGTCTAGTCCCTTATATTTTTCTATTTTTCTCTCTAATTGATCTCAGTTTTTGGTGATATTTTCCATGGTGTTATTATAATAGATATTGCATTTTAAATTTCCAAGTTAAATAAATAAATAATAAAAAGAAGGTAGAATTTCAATAGGAAAAAGAAGAAGCAAGACAGAAAGAGAAAGAAGATATATTTTTTTCTACCTCTTGTCATAGATCTCTCTTCTGATTTCAAATAAGGTAATCTTTATAATGAGATGCCTTTTTATGAAGATTTGATTACCGCTATCAAGCAGAGGATAAAATCAAACAACAGTAACAGCAAAAAATGAAGAGTAAGATACAATTAGAAAAAAAACTCTACTCCATATGCACTCAGAAAACAGAAGATATAATAGAGATGAAATAAAACCTTAGATTTTTAGTGAAGAGAAACACATCAATAATTAAATAATGTAATGCAGGTGGAGTTTTAATGGAAAGAGACAAGCATCAAGATTGAAAAGAGAGGAAACATACAGAGAAGGCCAGAGAAATAATACTGAGGGAAATAAAAAAAATCCAGCTCAAGGCAAAGCAGTAACAAATGTACAGTTGATGTTTATTTCTATTGGAATAGAGAATGCAGAAGAGCCGATGTGATAATGGTTTTATATCTCTGACCCAAAACATCACCTCATCTTAACAGCAAAGTGATATCCACATAGGTTAAATGGAATAGTAATAGACATTTAAATACTGCTTAGTCCTGCATTTCCCACTGGTGCAAGCATATTATTATGACTGGTGGACTGAATTTGTGCCAGTATATTCTGCCTATAATACTCATTGGATCTATGAGCTGTCATCAAATTGCTCTTGCCATCTGAGACAGTGCAGAAGTTTGGATACATTCTTGTGAAAGGCACACTGACTATGTGGCCATGGGTGTGAGTCATGCCTCCCTGGAGACTGTTTTGTTCAAATGCCTCTGGGATATTTGGGATTGTATGACGTAGTCAAAACTATATGTGTGTGTGGGGGGGGGAGTTAGGGCAGTATGCCATTACCACGATAATTCCTATTACAGTTTTCTGATTTTATTCAAATAGAGCTGGCACCATTCATTCCCACAGGTTACTCAGAATTTCCAGATGTCCTCTGCTTATCTCCACAGAATGTTTTGCATTTACTATCATGTTGATCTGTCTCTATTTCTGTGTTTAAGTCACAAAAAAAATTATGATCCCACAAATTCTCAGGTTTCACATTTAGCCAGGCTGTTGTGAAGACAATAGTTTGCTCTTTCAAAACTTGCAGCAAGACCCCATTGCTGACAACAACAGCTATATGCCAGGGTCCACCCTCAGTGCCAGTTCAGGTCCTGAGATAGGGAAGGGTCATTGAAGCAAGAAAAACTTCTGTCAGGTGGATAGCACTCAAATGGTCCTGAATAGCTTCAGCCATCTTTACTTTTACCTTAAAAGACCTTATCATTAATTTTATATCCTTTGTGTCCATGGAATTTACTCTCAACAGTTGACCCTATGTGTATTCCTGAGGTTCTTTTTCTATTTTGTGTATTCATTCCTTACTCTCATTTCCAGAACTTTGAGAGATGGTTAATATTTCAAGTACATTTTTCTCATATGTACCCAACTGTCTTTATTGAGTCAGAAAAGTTCCCAGGATTAGGAGTTGTAGTTAGTTACTCCAGATAAGAGATTTGAGAAGCATTAGCTCCTTGTTGAATCTCAGGAGACAATATTCAAGAGATAATAGAATTTCCAGGAAAAACTACAGCTATTGCATGTATGACTGACAAAGTAAAACTAAAAACCACCCAAAGAGTAAACACTATAATGAGAGAGAAAAGAGCCTGCAAGCTGCACAAATTTTTGCAAATTTATATACTCTCTTGTGTTCTACTGGTCCTTGCCAAGTAACATTCTGTTTCCATGGATGTCTTTCCCTAAGGAAACCCACTAGACAGGTAGTCCTATGCTGATCCAAGACTAGGCTGCATGGCTCCCATCAACCACAACTAACTTATTTAAAACAAGTTGAGTTTGTGCCTAAATATAGAACCTTCACCCCCATGTTCTAGTGTCTATGAAATAGAAAGGTACTCTGCAGTCTACGAAAAGAGAAAAGTAAACACCAAACCAAGTACAAAAACTTTGATCTACAATCTGTCCTACCTACAACATATTCTAGGGCAATGGTGGCACAATCCTTGTGGAAGTAGTCAACTGATGTTTAATTTAACTTAAGTCTCACTCCATAAAATGGAACCCATACTTAACAATACTTGAGTGACTTGAACCAGAGTCTAGAAAATCCAGAGATCTAGGGTAAAATCAAAAGTTATTGGTGAACAAAAAAGTAATAATAAAATGACTCCTAATGGTGAACAAAAAAGTAATAATAAAATGACTCCGAATGATATTTAAAGATATTCTGTTATACTCAAAAATCAATGACTTATTCAGCCATCATCAGAGAGGCTTCCTTTTGAAACAGATGGGGACAAGTACAGAGAACTATCTCCAGATATTAGGAGACCTTGTAACACATAGCTTTAAATGAAATGTCTCCATCAAATCCCTTCCTTCAGAGCTCTAGAATCCCCGAAGAAGTGGAGGCACAATGTGTGGGGAAGACAAAAGTGATGGAGGGAACTAGGAGAAAAAAGCCCTCTGGATCAACTGATCAAAGCTCGTATGAACTCATAGAGACTGATACACCAACTATGGAGCCTAAGGAAGTCTGCACCAGGTACTCTGTATATATTCTATAGCTCTTAGTTTAGCACTTTCTAAGGGTCTCCTGACTATGAGAATGAATGAGTCTCTGGTTCTTGTGCCTTCTCTTGAGGATCTTTTATTTTTCTTTTGTCTTGTCTTGTCCAACTTTGATATTTTTTTTGTTTTATCTTTATGTAGTTAATTTTGTTGTTTCTAGGTTATCTCCTAGAAACCTGTTCTTTTCTAATGATAGACCGAAAGAAGGTACATTCAGATTAGAGAGGAGGTAGGGAGGAACTGGGAGAAGTAGAGGGAGGGGAAACTCTATTCATCTTATATTGTATTAGAAAAGAGTCTATGTTTAATAAAAGGGGGAAATTGCAATCTGTTTTCAACTGTGTTTTTGAAGAATGCAAGGTTGTGTACCCATGGCATGACGCTTACTGAACCTTCGTTTTTTTTTTCACTTGCTAAGATCTCTGCTTTGGGAACTCTCTTCCATGTCATGTGGTCTATCATCTGACATTAGAGACATTTTTTTTTCTGTTTTACAACTTAAGTCCTATATCTAAATTTCACTCGGGCAATACCTGTGTGTTCTTTACTCCATAGTTCTGGGTCTCGTCATTCTATTTAGCCCCATACCTGATGTTTTATTATAGACTACCGAGTTCTAACTAAATTTCTGGGTCTCGTATCATGCAATTTAAAACTACATTTAAAAAATTGTGTTGCATATGCATGTGGAAGTCACTGGACAACCTGCAGAGATTAATTTCTGAATGTTAGACAAAATAAATACATGTAATGAATTTCCTGTGTTGATAGATTCTTATTACACTGGCACATTGTTGGATTTGATTTGCTTGCAATGGGTTGACAATTACTGAATTTTTATTCATTAGTAATACTGAGCTTTATTAGCCAGAATATGCTTTAAGAGTAATGCAAGCACCATGAACTATGCTAGTAAGTATTGATATTACATATATTACCCAAACTCAATACTTTTCTCAACCTTCCTTGGAAGAATTCATCATGGAACTCATTGACTTTTTGAAGGTTATACATTGCTTATTCAATGCCTTGTGTAGACACCACCCCCTTTTGCTGTTTATGGCTATTTATACAAATACTAAGAGTGTGTGTGTTTTCAAAGACATGGCATATTTCATGCAATAGAATAAAATTGCAGATAAGGGGTTGTTAATAGCTTTTATTTTTTTATTAAAATACATGTAGAATCAATAGCAAAGCACATTTTCTTATTTATAATAGTAATAACTTCCTTGCCTTTTTCTTTTTTACTTATCCTGGGAAGAGTTTAGTTTTTTTTTTTTTAAATTAAATGTTATAGGTATTTTCAAATAATGAGCTTTGTGTATTATAGATTTTTCTCTTCTCAAATTTCTTTGATTTTTTCCCCTTCACAAAATTCTAATGTTCTGTTTGCTTTCGTATTATCTACTCCCCCCCCCTCTTGTTTGCTAAGATAAAAGCTTACAGTTTCAACTTCAGGTCTAATATCTTGTAAAATATTTTTATTTTCAAGTTGCAAGTTTTCTCCCCCCACCTTGTCTTATGTAAACCTTGATGAACTATACTTTAGTTTTCTTCAACATACACCTTAAATTTCTTGAGGTTTCCTTGACAATATGTAAGGTAGAAATGTGCTTTTACATCTCTAAATGTTTTAAAATTTTGTAATTATCTTTTAGCTATTGAATTCTACTTCATTTATTTATCCAATTTATTCTTGATGAGTACTATGATTAATTTTCCTTCTTATAAAATTCTGAATGTTTTTTGAGGCTTAGGATGTTATATATATTGGTGAATGTTCCACTTGAGCTTGGGATGAATGCTTGCCTTATGTTGCTAAATGAAATGTTATTTACAATATCAATTAGATGCAGATAGATGATGGGTCTTTGGAGTTAAATCATGCTAATAATAGCTATTATTATTGGATTACTAAATTCCTGGAAAAAAACATGTGGTAAAATCCCTTACTAATTATATGGCATTTGTTTTCTTGCATTTTCTTCTACAATCTTCTGCTGTGTTATTTCAAATGATGTTCTTAGGTGGCTATTTTCTACTGTGATTTTGTTATGAAGAGTCTATCTTTGTAATATACATATAAAATTGAATTATCTTCTTTAGTTCCTTTATTGAAGTTAATTTATTCTAAATTTATATAGTAATCTGGCTAGCTTTTTTTCATTTTTTAAATTTATTTATTAAATTTAATCTTACATATCAGCCATGGATTCCCTTGTTCTCACCCCTCTCACCCCCACTCCTACACTCCCACCTCTCCTTCCCCCCAACACACCCCCCATTCCCATCTCCTCCAGGACAAAGACTCCCCCAAGGATTGAGTTCAACCTGGTAGATTCAGTCCAGGCAGGTCCAGTCCCCTCCTTTCAGGCTGAGCCAAGTGACCCTGTATAAGCCCCAGGTTCCAAACTGCCAGTTCATGCACTGAGGACAGGACCTGGTTCCACTGTCTGGATGCCTCCCAAACAGATCAAGCTAATCAACTGTCTTATTTATCCGGAGGGCCTGATCCAGTTGGGGGCTCCTCGGCTATTGGTTCATAGTTCATGTGTTTCCTTTCATTTGTATATTTGTCCCTGTGCTTTTTCCAACCTTGGTCTCAACAATTCTCGCTCATACAAACCCTCCTCTTTCTCACCAATTGGACTCCTGGAGTTCCACTAAAACCCCACACATTAATAGTGGGAGACCTCAACACCCCACTTTCACCACTGGACAGATCTCCCAAATTGAAACTTAACAGAGAAATAAAGGACTTAACTGATGTCATGACCCAAATGGACCTAATAGATATCTACAGAACATTCCATCCTAACAAGAAAGAATATACCACCTTCTCAGCACCCCATGGAACTTTCTCTAAAATTGATCACATACTTGGCCACAAAGCAAATCTCAACAGATATAAAACAATTGGAATAACCTCCTGTGTTCTATCAGACCACCATGGTTTAAAGTTAGATTTCAACAACAAGAAAACCTACAATCTCATGGAAACTAGTTTTTGATTAATATCTTTTCTATCCTATTGTACTTAGCAGGGTTAATTTATCATTGAAATAGGAGTTGTAAAACTTCCAGTTGAGGTATGATTTTATTAGCCTCACTATCAGTCTGTGCAATGCATTTATTGTATTGATAACATATTATTTTAAACTTTTTACTAACATAGTTGAATGAATGGAAATTCCATTTAAACTGTTTCTTATTTGTTATACTCATAATTATTTTCTTTTAGTATATACTAATTCATATACTCTGCTTTCTATAATTAAATACAATTTTTTATATTAACTTTTCTGATCTCTACCTCTCTATATATTTATAAATGCATTATGAATATATAAATGTATGTACATTATATATAGAAAGCCTATAAATGTTGCTGGAGGGCTTCTCTCCAGGTTCCACCAAACCCCGCAGTCCCACAATCCACGTATAAAATAATCACTCAGAAGCTTATTATACTTATAAACTGTATGGCCGTGGCAGGCTTCTTGTTAACTGTTCTTATATCTTAAATTAACCCATTTCTATAAATCTATACCTTGCCACTAGGCTGGTGGCTTACTGGCGTCTTTTCATGTTGCTTGTTCTGGCGGTGGCTGCAGTGTCCCTCCCCTTCTTCCTGTTTCCCCAATTCTCCTCTCTCCTTGTCCCACCTATACTTCCTCTCTGGTCACTGGCCATCAGTGTTTTATTTATATAGAATGATATCCACAGCACTTCCCCTTTTCTTCTTTTTTTTAAAAAGGAAGGTTTTAACTTTAACATGGTAAAATTACATATAACAAAACAATTATTGAGCAAGAATTACAGTTACAATATTAAAGATGTCCTATCTATCTTATATTTGTGAGTTTAAGGTATTATATCTAACTTATCTTTTATCATAACTGAGGAAATAACAACTATCTAGTTTTCAACCACATCAAAGCCCTGAGAAGGAACATAATGGTACCTGAGAAATGGTAGATGGATGCAAGCAACTTTCGGGAATCTTGCAAGAGTAGACCAAGACAGCTGGCAGCCTGGACAGTCACCTAATGTTTCTCAGCATTGTTGGTGCATTCAAATTGGCTACAGGCCTAGAGTATCTGACAGACCATTTTCAGAAGCAGGAATTCTGAGAGACCATCTTACCCTGTCTTGGCAGAGTACAGTGGTCGCTTTCCTTGTGTCCCGCTTGTCCAGAAAGGACAGCATTGTATTTGTACTGTCAGCTGTCTTTGCCCAGTAGGCCATTTTGTGCCAAAAAGACAAACTTCCAAATGGAAATGTCTTAGAAGCCCAACATTCTCTCGGGATCAATTGGTGCAGCCAGGAGCAATTGTGTCTCACATCAACAGAATTTTAAGTTATTTAAATGCCATATTCTCTAGGCCTATGAAGTGTTTGAAGATTACCTATCTATCTGAAATATATATCTATGTATACCTAGAAGACTTAACTAACATGGCTACAAATATGATTATCATAGATGACTAATTATTAATCTATTTTTAATTATCCATTACAATTTTAAATGAGTTAAACATAATACCTCAAACAAGAATATATATATACTGTATATATATACAGTATAACAAAATTAACTTCAAGTTTACATCAATAAACTAAAATTTATACCAATGTAAAACATTTTAAACATAAACTAAAATCTATACCAATGTAAAACATTTTAAAGAAGTTGTTCTTTAAAAGTAGGTTCATTAATCTACCCTTTTATCTTATCATCTCTATATCCTCCTATATATCTATATCATATGAATGCATAGATACATTCAATATAAATATATACCTAAAAACAAATAAATAAACTTACAATACACTAAAAATAGATGATATATAGATAGATGATAGATAGATAGATAGATAGATAGATAGATAGATAGATAGATGCAAGCTAAATTTACTGTAGTGATTATCTCTGAATTTGAGTGTGTACTAAGTATAATGAGTATAACTAAGCTGATTCTATGTTCACATAGTATTATAGAGCTTCCTGAGTAAAGCAATTGTATTTTACTAGAAATAGTTTACTTCTTTTTTCTTTAATAACATCCTTGTAGCATACATGAATTTGCACATTTTAGTTGTTCAAGATCATTAGTGTTAATATTTCAAGTTATATTAGGCATATTAAACACACAGGAATGACAAATTTTAATTTATCTCCTTTTATTTTTTATCTGGTTCTTTTTTATGTATATATAATATATATCATATATATATATATATATATAAAATGTTGACTCTTTTTAAAGAAATTCTTTTATTTTTTGAAAGTCATTTCTACTGACAAAAATTTTTCGTTTCCTGCCTATTATAATATGAAAAATTTATCCTTTAGAAATTTGTCATACAGTTTTGTGTATCAGAAATTTTAATCCAGTGTGCTTATTATTTTTTAACAACAAAGTTTAATTTCTGTTTTAAAATTGTATATACGTGTACTGTATTTACATCATTTCCATCCTTCCCACTCCTCTATCCTATTATTCATGTTTCCACTTAACTCCCTTTCAAAGTCATAGAAACTTTTTCTTTAATTATTATTATTATCTATAAACAAATTAATATTTAAATAAATCCTGTTGAAGCCATTTGTTGTTTCTTCTGATTTTATGGCTCATTCCTGGGGAAGACTGGTTCTTTTTTTTCAACAGTCCTTAATTGCTTTTAGCTCTTCATGTACAGGTTGGGTCATGTGTAACTTTCTCAGTCCATGCTGACATGTCAAATAGAATTGTAATATGCTGCTTTGATTCAGACCACCATATTGTTGAGTGTTCATGAGTGCATTTTCCCTTTCTTATCTAGGGGTCACGGGTACAGCAGCATTTGTCTTGGTCTTTGCCTCTTCAAATCTATCTGTTCGCTCTTTCCATGAATTTCCCCAAACCTTAGTTGTAGTGAGTGTACATTGTAGATGTGTCAGGTAATCTATGGTCACTTACTCTCTGCAATTTGAACACTTATGGATCTCAATAACAGTTCCCATCTGTTTCAGAAAAAGCTTCTCTAAAGAGACATGAGATTTGCACTGTTTTCTATGGTAATATCACCCTGACTGTACTGGATCTTATTTGATTATGGAAAATAAGCATGTTTGGGCTGGATAGTACTTGAATGGGAGAGATTTCTCAACAAAGTTTGAATATGTAACCCTTTACATTCTAATTTTCTGATATTACTATGGGGTGTGATAGAAATGGATTGTGATATGGTGTGAAGAGAAAAACTATTTTACAATCATATATCTAATCTTTTAATTGTCCTGTGTCCCCAAAAAATGAGCCTCGAAAGTGTTGACTTACATCTTTTAAAATTTGTCTGACTAAAGCCATAGGAAAGCTAATAGAGACTGGATTTAGGTGACTATTCTTTTTCTAGCACAATTCTGCAATAATGGTTTCCCGTAGTGTGTTGATCTTTGATGTGGAGAATATTCTAAAAGTATTACAAGATGGCTACTCCATTCTTTCCTTATTTATAATTCAAAGACATTTTTCTTCTGTACTCACATGAGATAATGGAGTAGACTGATCCTCTGGAGAGTCTCAGTTTTTATTCTACTCCTTTACTCTAGTAGTTTACCAGAATATTCGCATGAGTGATCTTACTTGTGGCTCCTAGGATTTCCTGTCCATAGATGCTATGATGGAAGTTATCATGGCATGTATCTATCTCTTTAGAGTCCGGGTGGTTAGAAGCCTTCTAATTTCAGTTCACTGGAGGACATAATGAAAATCATTCTGTTTTTTGATCATCTCTTTCTTCTAATGATGAAATTCATATCTTCCAAAATTTTTTCATGTTAGAGCTAAAATATGAATTTTTGACCTCATATTTAAATCCAAGAAACAATTTTATGGTTTCTAAATTTTATCAACAAATATATACGTGGGCATGGTGATGCATGCCTTTAATTTCAGTTCTTGTGAAGCAGAGACGCATGGATCTTTGCATTCAAGAATAGCCAAGGCTAGATAGTGAGACCCCCTTCTCAACAAACAAATAAAACCAAAGGTACTATTGTTTTCTATGTGGCACATTATCTAATAGACCCTTGAATTGAAGGAGGGACTGTCTTTATAAAGTGATACTTGATGCCTGAATCAATTGTTGTGTCAGAGTACAATTTTTTTTCCTCATTATTTATTTTCTGCATATTTATAGAACATTTCCATATGAATTTCAAACATATTTCTACATTAAAAGGGAATTAGCAATATAATGGATATTGTATATAGAACATTTTTAGGAGCTGAAATTATTGTTCAGTGATTAAGACAACTTACTGCTCTGGTAGAAGACCCAAGTTTAATTCTCAACACCCTTGTCAGAAAGTCACAGCGCTAGGGATCTGTTGCATTCTTCTGTCTTGGTGGCATATGCACACTTATGGAACACACACAGAGACATGCACATGCACATGTACATGTGTACACACACACACACACACACACACACAAGATATTCATAAATAAAGTAAAATCTTAAAGAATAATTTCAGCAATGGTAGTGTGTGGATAATTGCTTAGGAAGACAAGGCTTATTTACATAATTGCAGACACATAAAATTAGTTAATATTGATACTTTTGAAATACGGCTGATTTTTCAAGTCTTATAACTAAGATTTTTTTAATATATTCAGGATTCAAGAGCATAGTTTTAGCAATGTAAATTTAATAGTGACACAGAAATTAATTCTCTGTAGGACAGGGCCAATACTAGGTTGTAAACTAGTCAGGTAGCCTGAGACCAAGCAAGTGAAGATTCATGATCTATAACCCACAAACAACTAAGCTAAGTTGAGGGGGTGAGTACACAAAAGTTAATTGTATCATTTAGTCAATTTCCTGAGTAGATGGTTCATGATCAGCTCTCCAGTTTCCTGAAGAATCATTCAAGCATGTGTAGATCAGGTAATTGTTTAATGCTGCATTTAAAAATGATCAATTGCAAACCTGAGTACCTCAATTTCTACCCAGTATCCCCCACAATTCTCCTAAAAGACCACTGAGCAAGACATGGTAATCCTTCCTTGGAACCCTTCCATGGCAATCCTTCCTTGGAGCCCTTCCATGGAAAGCACAGATCAACCTTTCCTTGAAGCCTCTCCCACTCTCAGATATCCTTTCTCATTTTTTTTTCTTAATTAATAGACGTTATCTTACTCCTGTTTAGGGGTCTTTGGTAACTATTGATTTTCTGTTTCTCCACATCCTTGAGTTCACTCATTAAGAACCTTCAAAGGTTTGTCCTTTCTCAAAGAAAATACATGTCATTCCCTTACGTTCTCCTCCCTCATCCCCTACCCTCCATTGCCCACTCCTCATGCCCAGTTCCCTCAGGGAGATCTCATTTATTTTCTCTTCCCAGGGCAATGCATCCCTCTTTGGATCTTCCTTGTCAGCCAGCTTCTCTGCAGTTGTGGGTTGTAGTCTGGTTATCCTTTGCTTTACTTCTAGTATCCACATATGAGTGAGTATATACCATGTTTGTCCTTCTGAGTCTGGGTTCCCTCACTCAGGATCATATTTTCTAGTTCCATCCATTTGCCTGCAAATTTCATGATGTCATTGTTTTTTTTTTCCCTGCTGAGTAATACTCCATTGTGTGTATGTACCACATTTACTTAATCCATTCTTCAGTTGAGTGGCATCTAGGTTGTTTCCAGGTTTTGGATACTATGAATAATGCTGCTCTGAACATAGCTGAGCATGTGTTCTTGTAGTATGGCTGAGCTTGGGTATATGCCTAAGAGTTGTAAAGCTGAGTCTTGAGGTAGATTGATTCCCAATTTTCTGAGAAACTGACACACTGATTTCCAAAGTGGCTGCCCAAATTTGCACTCCCACCAACAGTGAAGGAGTATTCTCCTTGCTCCACATCCTCTTTAACATAAGCTGTCTTCAGTGCTTTTGATCTTAGTCATTCTGACAGGTGTAAGATGGTATCTCTCAGAGTTTTTTTTTTTTTTTTTTTTTTTTTTTTGATTTGCATCTCCCTGGTGACTAAGGTGGCTGAGAAATTCCCTAAATGTCTTTCGGCCATTTGAAATTCTTCCTTTGAAAATTCTCTGTTTAGTTCTATAGTCCATTTTTTAATTGGATTGTTTGTTATTTTGATGTCTAGTTTCTTGAGTTCTTTATATATTTTGGATATCAGCTCTCTGTCAGATGTGGGGTTGGTGAAAATCTTTTCCTATTCTGCAGGCTGTTATTTTGTTGGATGGAGTGGGAAAGCAATGAGAGAGATACCATGATGGACGGATATATCATGGGGAGAGAGAGAAACCCAGTGCTAGGAAAGTTGCCAGGAATCCCCAAGGATGACCCCAGCTTGAACTACTAGAAATAGTGGAGAGGGTGCCTGAACTGAACTGGCTTACCCCAGTGATCAGATCGGTTAATCTAACTTTCATCACAGAACTTTTTTCCAGTGACTGATGGAGGCAGATGCAGAGATCCACAGCCAAACACTAGGCAGAGCTCCAGGAGTCCAGTGGGAGGGGGGGGATTCTATGAGCAAGTGTGTTGCTGGAGGGCTCCTCTCCAGGTTCCCCAAGCCCCGCAGTCCCACAATCCACTTATACAATAATCACTCAGACGCTTATATCACTTATAAACTGTATGGCCGTGGCAGGCTTCTTGCTAACTGTTCTTTTTTTTTTTTTTTTTTTTTTTAATTTATATATTTTTTTTTATTAAGTAAATTTATTTTACAACATCATTTAGTTCAACATAATAGCCACAGATTCCCCTGTTCTCCCACTCTCGCCCCCCTCCCCCTCCCCCCATCCCACCCCACATTCCCACCTCCTCCAGATCAAGGTCTCCCCCGAGGACCGGGATCGACCTGGTAGACTCAGTCCAGCCAGGTCCAGTTCCCCCCTCCCGGACCGAGCCAAGTGTCCCTGCATATGTCCCAGGATTCAAACAGCCAACTCATGCAACAAGCCCAGGACCCGGCACCAACACACGGCTGCCTCCCAAACAGATCAAGCCAAATGACTGTCTCACCCGTTCAGGGGGCCTGATGCAGTTGGGGGCCCCTCAGCCTTTGGTTCATAGATCCTGTGCTTCCATTCGTTTGGCTATTTGTCCCTGTGCTTTATCCAACCCTGGCTTCAACAATTCTCGCTCATATAAACCCTCTTCTTTCTCACTAATTAGACTCCCAGTGCTCCACCAGGGGCCCAGCCGTGGATGTCTGCATCTAGATTCCTCAGACTTTCCTTGGATGGGGTTTATGGCACAACTAACAGGGTGTCTGGCCATCCCATCACCGGAGTAGGTCAGTTCCTGCCGTCTCTCGTCCATTGCCAGCAGTCTTTTCTGGCGGTATCTTTGTGGATCTCCGTGGGCCTCCCTAGCTCTCTGCTTCCTCCCCTTCTCATGTGGACTTCATTTACCATGGTCTCCTATTCGTTGTTCTCCCTCTCTTTTCTTGATCCAGCTAGGATCTCCCACTCTCTTTCCCTTGACTGTCGCTCTTCATTGTTCCCACTCATGACCAGGCTGTTCATGTAGATCTCATCCATTTCTCCATGTCTTTTTTGGGGTCCCGTTTTCCAGGTAGCCTCACTGGTGATGTGAGTAGCAGTTCAGTCATCCTTGTTCCACATCTAGTATCTTCCTATGAGTGGGTACATACCATATTTGTCTTTCTGAGTCTGGGTCACCTCACTCAGGATGATTTTTTCTAGATCCATCCATTTGTCTGCAAACCGTATGATGTCATTGTTTTTCTCTGCTGAGTAGTATTCCATTGTGTATATGTGCCACAATTTATTTATCCATTCTTCAGTTGAAGGGCATCTAGGTTGTTTCCAGGTTTTGGCTATTACAAACAATGCTGATATGAACATAGCTGAGCAAGTGCTCTTGTGGTATGATTGAGCATTTCTTGGGTATATGCCCAAAAGTGGTATAGCTGGATCTTGGGGGAGATTGATTCCCAATTTTCTAAGAAAGCGCCATATTGATTTCCAAAGTGGTTGTACAAGCTTGCATTCCCACCAGCAATGGAGGAGAGTTCCTCTAGCTCCACAACCTCTCCAGCATAAAGTGTCTTCAGTGTTTTTGATCTTAGCCATTCTGACAGGCGTAAGGTGGTATCTCAGAGTTGTTTTGATTTGCATTTCCCTGATGATTAGGGATGTTGAGCAATTCCTTAAATGTCTTTCAGCCATTTGGGTTTCCTCTGTTGAGAATTCTCTGTTTAATTCTAAAGCCCATTTCTCAATTGGACTGTTGGTCGTTTTGATGTCTAATTTCTTGAGTTCCTTATATATTCTGGATATCAGTCCTCTGTCGCCTGTGGGGTTGGTGAAGATCTTTTCCCATTCAGTAGGCTGTCGCTTTGCCTTGTTGACCGTATCCTTTGCTCTACAAAAGCTTCTCAGTTTCAGGAGGTCCCATTGATTGATTGTTTGTCTCAGTGTCTGCGCTACTGGTGTTATATTTAGGAAGTGATCTCCTATGCCAATGCGTTCAAGATTACTTCCTACTTTCTCTTCTAGCAGGTTTAGAGTAGCTGGATTTATGTTGAGGTCTTTGATCCACTTGGACTTAAGTTTTGTGCACGGTGACAGATATGGATCTATTTGCAGCCTTCTACACGATGATATCCAGTTATGCCAGCACCATTTGTTGAAGATGCTTTCTTTTTTCCATTGTACACTTTTGGCTTCTTTGTCAAAAATTATATGTCCATAGGTGTGTGGGTTAATGTCAGGGTCTTCAATTCAATTCCATTGGTCCACATGTCGGTTTTTATGCCAATACCAAGCTGTTTTTATTACTGTAGCTCTATAGTAGAGCTTGAAGTTAGGGATTGTGATGCCTCCAGAAGTTGTTTTATTGTACAGGTTTCTTTTAGCTATTCTGGGTTTTTTGTTTTTCCATATGAAGTTGAGTATTATTCTTTCCAGGGCTAACTGTTCTTTTATCTTAAATTAACCCACTTTTATAAATCTATACCTTGCCACATGGCTGGTGGCTTACCAGAGTCTTTACATGCTGCTTGTCCTGGCGGTGGCTGCAGTGTCTCTCTCTCAGCCTTCTGCTTCCCAGAATTCTCCTCTCTCCTTGTCCCACCTACTTCCTGCTTGGCAACCTACTTCCTGCCTGGTCACTGGCCATCAGTGTTTTATTTATTGACCAAACAGAGCAAATTGACATACAGACCATCCCACAGCACTTGCCCTTTTCTTTTTTTCAAAAGGAAGGTTTTAACTTTTACACATCTCCAAAGCCAGCTTGGTATATTTGGGAATTGGGGTGTAGCTTCTCTTAACTACTTCCTGCTGGAGGGGGCGCTGTATCATATGGGGACACAAAGAAAATTTTAGGATCATGGAATAGTCCATGAGGCTGTATCGTCTGAGCCAGTTGCCTTGAAACGATTCTGGATGTTCATCATCTGGGCCATGGTGTCATCGGAGACCTTTCAGGTGGTCTTGGCTGGTCAAACCTGATGTATCTTAATCTGGAACAAATCCATAGCCTCTGGCTTTCTGTAGAAACAAAAGCAGAACCTCTTTTCCAAAGCAACATATTCTTAAATCCAAATTTTGAAGTCAAGGTACCTTTAAAATATACATTTTGGCATAACTCAACAGCTTTTACAATCAAATGTTTTTCTTCAGTTACGAATATCAAAGACAACATAATCCAGATTCTCTGTGTGGTAGCCATCTTTACGTGGCTTATTTTTTATATTACCTTGAGCCTATTGCTTTAAACTGCACCATTCTAAGACTGAAACGTCGCTGTGGCTGCTGCCTCCTCCACTTCAGCTTCCCAACATGGCAGTGGTACGTTTTCCACCAGCTCTGTTAGTCATCAAGTCTCAGAAATAGTGGGTCTAAGCTTTTATCAAAGCAGCGTGTAGTCCAGAAACCTCTTTTTTTTTTTTTTTTTTTTTTTTTTTTTTTTTTTTTTTTTTTTTTTAATACTAGTAAAGACTAAATCTACCACACAGCTTAATGTGCCGCTGGTCAAACGCACACATCAGGAACCCGCCAGTGTTCAAACCTGCGTTTTGCGGCATCTAGCTGCCCGTATGAGACAAGAAGCAGGAACCTGGTTTTGGCTCTGTTTAGAATTGGTTATTAAATATTTTCAGGTTTAAGGTGGAAACTCGAGCCGTTGGACGCCATTTGTTGCTGGAGGGCTTCTCTCCCGGTTCCCCAAGCCCCGCAGTCCCACAATCCACTTATAAAATAATCACTCAGACGCTTATATCACTTATAAACTGTATGGCTGTGGCAGGCTTCTTGCTAACTGTTCTTTTATCTTAAATTAACCCACTTTTATAAATCTATACCTTGCCACATGGCTGGTGGCTTACCAGAGTCTTTACATGCTGCTTGTCCTGGCGGTGGCTGCAGTGTCTCTCTCTCAGCCTTCTGCTTCCCAGAATTTTCCTCTCTCCTTGTCCCACCTACTTCCTGCTTGGCAACCTACTTCCTGCCTGGTCACTGGCCATCAGTGTTTTATTTATTGACCAAACAGAGCAATTTGACATACAGACCATCCCACAGCACTAGTGCATCATGATCACCATGGGGAAACCTACAGAGACGACCAAACCAAACTAGTGAGAACTCAGGAAAGTTGGATCAATGACTATGGAGCAAGCATGGGACTGGACTAGGCCCTTTGTATGGAGAGACAATTATGTAGCTTCATCTGCTTGGGGTGACCCCTGGTGGGCGAATCAGAAGCCATCCCTCGTGCATAGGAGGAACCCACCACCTATGATGGGACACACATTGCAGCCTTGAGGCAAGGGGGAAGGGCTTGGACTTGCCTCTATTGGATGTGCCTTCCCATGGGAGACCTTGCCTGCTTGTGAGGGGAGTGGGGATGGGTTGAGGGGGAGGGTGGGGATCAGGAAAAGGGAAGAAGGGGATCTTTGATTTGTGTGTAAAATGAATGAAAAATTTTTCTTAATAAAAAAGAAAAAACAGAAAACACATCACATATGTTGTCCATGCTGGAGAGTTAGAAATTGTTCTCATTCATTTTTATTCAGTTTACAACTTTTGAGGCACTATAATGTATATTATTGGTATGAAAAGTTCTGCACATTAGGCACCTGCTTGATTTGGGAATTACAATTTATTTCTTGAAATAAATCTTTTCTGCCATCCCATCAAAGTGATATCAAGATAATAAAATAAAAAATAAAAGATTGAAAAATATGTATCAAGGAATACCCACAAGGTACTAAAACATAAGGTAAAATAGTGATGACATTTTAATAAAGATGACATTCCTAAGAACATGAAACATTTCTTTAATTCACTTTTTTGTTTTTTGAGACAGGATTTCTCTGTATAGACTGGCTGTCCTGGATCTCACTCTGTAGACCAGGCTGGCCTTAAACTCAGAGATCTGCCTGACTCTGACTCCCAAGTGCTAGAATTAAAGGCATGCACTGCCACCACCCAGCTCTTCAATGCATTTTATCATGATATTTTCAGCAGGTCAACAGTTGATCTGTTTATTATCAAAAAGCATGACTTATTTGTCATTACAAATCTATTTATAGATAGAAGATTTAAGCTTAACACCTCACATTTTAATAAATACATAAAATATGCTATGAGCATTAGACAGGTTTCAAAATGTGTTTATTCTAGAAAATCAACATTTTAACTTGTTTTCTCTTTCTTCCTTATTACTTCCACTATAGTTATTCCACAAATTTACATAATATTCTATTACTTCAATATAGTATTGCCAATATGCAGAACCCACACTAGATGTCCTTAGAGTTGGAAAGAAAGCCATTACTTTAGTAAATATGTTTTCTGTGACAATAATTGTTTTATTTTATATTAATACAGAGTTTTAATACTTGTAACTTTTTAAATGAGTTTACTTGGTTATTTTCTTTAAAACATTGAAATATTCTTGGGGGATTGTTGCAAAGTGTTTAAACACAATAAATTTTTTTATATGCGTAAGACTGCAAATTAATATTTCCATTAAAATTTAATACTACAAAGAAATATTTTCTTTAAACAGGTGTCTTATTTGGTTTTCTATTGTTGTGATAAACACCATGTCTAGAAACAACTTGAGGGAGGGGGAAAACCTTAATCTCATTTTATAGCTAACTTTCTCGTAGGAAGGGAAGTCAGGGCAGAAACTCAAGGTAGGAACCTGGAGGCAGGGAATAAAATAAAACTATACAGGAACACTGCGAACTGCCATGCCGTCCATGACACACTCAACTTGCTTTTTTTATGTAACCAAAAGCCAAATGCCCAAGGGTGACACCATTTACAATAGGTTGTGACTTCCTATGTTCATTATTTATTAAGAAAATGTCCCTCAGATTCTCCTACTTGAGAATCAGATGGAAACATCTTTCAGTTGCTGTTCCTTCTTCCCAAATGAACTTAGATTGTGTTAAGTTGAAAAAAAAACTAACAAAAACAGCCATCTTATATATATTCAGGTCAACTATTTTAAGTATATTAATTTTACATTTGCATTTTATCCTTTCACTCAGAATTAATATTCTTAGTTCTTATAATAATGGCTACTGATATAAGAATGTTATAGGAGCTAGTATGGTAAATTTGTCTGCTATCACTTTACCAAAAATATTTACTAATTTTAGATGCTTTCTGGTAGAGTCTTCTATGTAAAAAATCATATCATCTGCAAAGAAGTATATTGTCACATTTACTTTTCTATTGTGATTCTTTATCTCCTATTCTTGTCTGCTTTCATTCTGTACAATGTTGATAGTGAGATCTGTCATCGGTAACAGAGGGAAGTCTCTTGAATCTGGCCCACTTATAATCAGTTCATGACCACACTTCTAGCTAGAATGTGTAGACATGCTTCTCATGCAAAAACTGATCTCAAGTGAGGGACTTTAATTTCTCAACAATTTTGTGTATTTATTAGATATAATATTGTAATATACAATATGTTGAATTTCTTCATGTGAAACTTGTGTTCTATATTGTGGTACATGCTCTGGAAATACAAATATCAAAATTGAATCTAATGTCATGACCATAGTTGTATTCAGGGGATTAAATATGATTGATATATAAAATAATTACAAAAATTTTGCAAATACTGAGGACATTACAGTCATAATTTTATGAACATTATCTTATCTCATCTAAGAAAAATAAAAAATAATTAAAAATGACTCCCTAAACAACTATTTGAGAACACGACTTTAATATGAAAACTGCAAATTATTTTTAGAAAGTGAGGTTGGCAATGATGCAAATTATAAACATTTGACTAGATATAGTGCAGATTTTGAATTTTCAGTTATTATTATTATTATTATTATTATTATTATTATTATTATTTTGGTTTTTAGAGACAGGGTTTCTCTGTGTACTTTTGGTGCCTGTACTGGATCTCACTCTGTAGACCAGGCTGGCCTTGAACTCATAGAGATCTGCTTGCCTCTGCCTCCTGAGTGCTGGGATTAAAGGTGTGTGGCACCACCACCGGGCTATCATTACTTATTAATTGTACATAAATACTTAGTGTCATTAGCTATGTACAGTGTCAATTTTACATTAAATCATCTAAGTAATTTAGTATTCAATAAAGAATTTACATACTTCAGGATGATTTTTAATTCTTTAAATGGGTAAAGCTCAATTTAATTAGATTGTTTCAGTTTAATATTGAAATGTGCAGGGAACCATGCAGTTGGTCTGGCCTAGCTTTCTTGAGAGGATGTGTAATAGGTTTTTCAGGTTAGAGTCAATGACTCCTGGGACATAATGTGCCTTCTAGTTCCTGAGAGATGGATGCACTCCCTCAGGCAGTGAAGTATTCAGGTACCTGTGTTTTTCTCTGTATGTTCCCTTAGTAGTCAAGGAAGCATGGAAACTTGACAGGACACTTGGTCTTAGACATTAATCTTGCGTACCCTGTATGGCTTCCAAACTTCACTGTAACCTGGCAACTGCACCTGTATTGATCCCAGCAACTGCCATTATAATCTGTTTCTGATAAAAGAATGAACAGTCTGATTGCTGTCAATAAAATTGTCACAGCCTCAATCATGCTATGGCCCCTCCAATTGGAGCCTGGTTTCATTCCTCATAGCTGAATTTGGTGACCTTGGCCTGTTAAGTAAGAATGGATACTTATTGACAACTTTTATGTATACATTAAAGCATAAACTATTTTATGTTTAAAATAAAGACATTATGTTTTCATATTTAAGGATTAGACATTTTCTTGACTTCAGGTAGAATTAAGTAAAAAATATGTTATTCAGTATAGTAGAAAATGAGAAAAATACATTCTCCCCAAATCTAATGCTCCTATATGTCATTCTCTCCAGAACATGATAGTGTTACTTATAAGGACCTAATTAAATGTGTTTTTGAGAACAGCAGAAGAGACAATATATCTTAGCTTTATATGCATTTGGGTGGATTTTGAATATACTAGTTCAGTTTCCCTAGTATACACTGTCTGAGCAAGGGTTTTTCAAAGAGGAAAAGTAAATATGTCATCTTCTTTCCATGCTATCTATAATAACAAGCCCCTTAAAGATAGAGAATTACTCCTCTGCAAAGTGATTAATAGTGTAGGTCTCCTCCTAGCATCCAGAGGTCTTTAAGAATATGTAAATTGACAGAGCTTGTCAATCACATTATGTTACGTTTTCAGAAAGATGTATGTTGAACAGAAAGAAATGCCATCGTGTAGGAAGTGACCACACTGTAAGTAGTACAATTTTCTTTCCCTTTTTATTTTTTATGATATAATTGAAATCACTTCTCTCTGTGACCAATTCTTCTTTTAGTGTGAGGATTAAAATGTTATTCTTTTGTTCACCTGCATGAAAGCAGTTGTCATGCACATTTATAGCAAGTGTCTGAGAGGAAATGGAATATTTTAGTGCCATAGAGAAATTCACACTCTGTAAACAGCTATCAAAGATTACTTATGTGAACACTTATTCTTAAAAAGTCTCCTAAAGTAATGTTATATACCTTTATTAATATTATAACTTATATTTGCTCTATACTATCTTCCATAATCAATTCTAACTTGACTTAAGTTTAAATTCCTAAATAACAGGTGTATCCAAATACATAAAATAAATTCAAATTCATGTGTCAATCATTATAATATATGGTTAAGAATGTATTAACACATATATAATGTTCTAAATTTCTCAGTTGGAAAATATTTATTATGGCAAATTACTTTGAAATGTGTAGAAATACACTCGGGTCTATTATCAGAGCTAGACAGGCTGGAGAGGGCACTACAAGGAAAACATATTGCATGTATTTTTCTCAGACCAGCATCTGGTGTACATCTGGGATTCCAATAATTTAAGATGTTTAACACTCCAAGTCACTGACCTCTGTTCATTATTCTAAAACTACTTCCAAATCTTGCTACCTAATTAACTGATTTCATATTATGTACTCCTAGCCTTTTAAGTATAGAACACAATTAATTATTAACCTCTGGGCCCATTGTTTTACTTTTTCTTTATATTGTATGTTACACAAGGTCAAGTTTAATAGGAGAAAATAATTTGAAAGCTTTTTACACACTCTTTTCAAGAAAATGCTGCCATCAATGTGATCTTTCACTTCAATAGAAAGGATTGTTTCAGATGCAAGTTGAGAGTAGTAACTTAGTGAAATAAAACAAATTTGGCAAATTAGAGACAATTTTCAATGATGCTGAAAAATGTTAAGAGGACTATAAGCACAATTAAAATTTTAGAATGATACACTTGCAAAATGAGGGATATTTAAAATATTATTTCTGGACTGGAATTATTAAGATATTGTAGGCCAGGTGGCAGCAATGCATGACTTTAATCCCAGCACTTGGGAGGCAGAGCCAGGTGGATCTCTATGAGTCTGAGGCTAGCCTGGTCTACAGAGTGAGATTGAGGACAGGCACCAAAACTACACAGAGAAACCCTCTCTCAAAAAACCAAAAAAAAAAAAAAGATATTGTAAAGTCATATAAAATTAAACATATGCACATCATAATTTACACTTTCTGAGAAGAGTGTGAATTATATATACTTCTTCAGTCCTCACATTGCTTTATCTGAGAAAAAAGGAAATTGAAATTTTATTTAATTTATATAAAAAGCGAATAGATACCAAAGAAGAGCAAAATGAATTATTTGTCTTATACCTTATGAATAAGTCAAAGAATACAAAAGTTGATATTAATTTTTAAATCACTCTCTTTTCAACTTGTTTCAGGAGTGGAAGGAAACTGCTGCTGATGTCCATGCAATGAACAGAATATCCGAATATCTTCTGTGAATGCTTTTGCCACACTTTTCTTTTCACGCACACTGCTTCCAAAGTACGCAATGATGGTACATCTTGCTCCAATGCCACACTTGGTGTGTACCTTCAGATGTCCTCCGCTAATATGGATGCCATTGTTTCTAAATGGAGAGCAATCGTATTAGGAGATATTTTCTAGTTTGTACTTTCTTTTGAGTTTCATGGTTGTGATTTTGTGTTTTTTTCCTCTCTAATACAAATATAATTCTTCACACAAGATATAAAAATAAGTAAAAATAAAAATGCAAACAAACCTTTAATATTTTGTGGTTTTATTTTAATGGTCTACTCTGTCACAAGGAGAAGTTTTCTCGATGCAGGATAAGGACACCCTCTCATGTGGACATAGGGATACATATTTAGAATGTAGTTAGGAATTGTGCTAAGTTAGTAAATTTGCCATTGCAGGTTTGCAGCACATGGAGACCATTATAGAAAATCACAACCAATCAAAATGCAGTGCTGCAAAGCTCAATCCCAGTGATTAATTCTACAGCACAGCTCCTACACCTTAGGCTCGGGTATTGTAGAACAGAAGGCAGAAAGATTGTAAGAACCAGGGAGTTTGTTGTGAGATTATGTCTCCTAAAAATGTCAGAGGCTACAACCATGAAGCCTCACCGACTTGACTTCCTAAATGGGAACTGAGCAAGGATGACAATAGATGTGTTTCATGGATGGGGTGGGCAGGAGGCCACAGCCCTTATAGAAACAACTACAGACAACCAAGGAGATGATGAGAGAGGGGGACATAATCCACCCCAGCACAGCAGCAAATGGTTACCAAAGAAAATAATCGGCCTTGGAAACTTGCATACAGAAAACATTTTGTAGACTGGACAGGTTGTATTTATATATTTAGAAAATCTATCTAAAGAAAGATTCTATAAATACACACACACACACACACACACACACACACACACACACACACACACCAAACAGGACATGAATTTGAAAAGGAGTAAACATTGGTATATAGGAAGGTTTGGATAGAGGAAAAAGGAATGAATGAATGAATGATGAAATTATATAATATTCTCAATAATCAGTAAACTAAATAAAATACTATAGGTATATGGAATCTTCTTGGGACTGAGACAGAATGCATCACTACAATGTAGCTATCTGGACTAGACTAAAAGCTCTTTTGAATCTACCAAAAAAAAAAAAACACTAGCCCATAAGTTTGTGAATATTCTTTTTAAGAAAGTAATATATTTAATACATTCTAAATATTGTATATATCATTTAATATGTTTACATTCACAAGAATTATGAATAATACAGAAAAAATATTTATTTATTTTATATGTATAACTAACTGATTGAATTCTAGTCAAGTCCTCTTATTTAGAACCATAATTGTTCATCTTTCCTTAAATCCTGTGAAATATAGTAAAAGGTTTACAAGATATTGTAGAAAAACTGAACGAATGACAGACTGTGTTTAGAGCTACTTTAAAAAGAAGCAATGTCAACAAATGTCTTGGTGTACCTGCAACACTTGTGATATATTAGCAACTGCTATAGCTATTCTTCTCACCCCAATCCTGCCATGAACCTTAGGATAAATTGTAAATTCTCAATAAATGTTGAAGGATCTGTGTCCTAGAACAGTTCTGATTTAAATAAGGACATAGTTACCTGTTGTGAACATGACTCCTGGAGTATTTTTTCCTGAATTCTTTGATTTTTACAAAAATTTATCTTTCTATTTTAACCTGAGGATTAGACAGTCTGTTACACTTGTTGATAGAAGAACTTTTAAATGTTAGATAAAAATATTTAAGTGTGCATCTGATGAGGGAATAAAGTAAGGAGCATCCTGAGAATACAAAGACAAATAGAAAGCAGGCTGACAAGTAAGAGCTGTGCCTATTACTGAGTGAACTCTGACATTCCATCATATGTCGACAACTAGAACCATCTGATCAAGGCAATCAGCATGGCTAACACCTTAAACATCTACCATTTCCTTAGGTGGTTTGAGCCATGTGACTTCCTTGAGGAACAATGCCTGAGAATAAGAATAACACAAACAGCTTTCCTGTGTCAAGGCCCCTGGAGACCTTGACCCACTTTGCAAAGACCTGTGGACAGTTTGCTGCATGATTCTGGGCATGACCCTGCGAGTGTGTGTGTTACTTGCTCTCCTTACTTTCACTATGTTAGCCATACCGCTGGCCTGAAAGAGGCACAGTAGGTCATGAAGTTTAATGATACAGATTTACATAATTGTCCTGGAAAGAATGATTTTAACCATAAGAGCTTTAAAGAAATGCTATTCCATAGAAGCTGTCAGGAGTTAATGGGAACCTTTGAGGAACAAGGAATAAAACAGAATCATAAAAACTCACAGTTCCCTCATTTCTAATAGCTGTGCCAATACCCCCAAAAGTTAAAGATGATAGACATAAGAACAAGGGATAAACATTGCCAACTGTTAAGAGTAAGTCTCCATTAGCTTGGGTCAGCTATTTCTGTGTTTTTTCCCCATCATGATTCTGACATCCCCTTGCTCTTATAATCCTTCCTCACTCTATTCAACTGAACTCCAGGATCTTGGCCAAGTATCGGCTTCCATCAGTCACTGGATTGTTCTATGATGACAATTAGGGTAGACACCAATCTGAGTGCAGGGATCTTCGATTGGTGTGAAAATGAATAAAAAATTAATAAAATAAAAAAAAATACAGAACATAAAATAGATCGATGTTGCTCTGACTGGTGAATAGATCATGAAAACCCAAACCAATATACGGCACAGGTATAAATAATAACCACAAGAGACAAAACTGTCTCTCATCCTACATGATGCTGTAACCACATGTGCTGCCAACTGGGCACACTCTTTCACCTGTAGGTGTGCCTAGTTAGAAAAGTGCCTTTGTAGCTTGCAAAAATGCTTATGTTTCTCACGATGAAGATAAACATTGAAAATGCAATGAGAGTTAACAGACAAAAGGAAAAAGAAACAAGAAATAAGTTGGTAATTATTGTAACCATTTTTAAAGCCTTAAAAAGTGAAAACTGGTTATAAGACTGTTCATACAAACCATTAAAACTATATAAATAAAAAAAATGTCTCTAGCTATCCGGGGCCACTTGTTTAACAACAGGTAGTCACATTCTCTTCTTGGAGCTGACTTCACACATCCATCCCGGATCATCAAACCCATCTGGAGTAAGATCTCTAACACTTAGTGGAATATTTATAATCGCTGCTGCCAGATTAGTTCCCACACTGTGCTGTTGAACATTAGAAGTTATTTCTCCTATCTAATTGCAAACTCCTCCTCCTGCAGACACACTTTTCAATATATTTTTGCAAATAATTGAGATTATAAGATATTTGCCTTTTTTTTTTTTTTTTTTTTTTGGTTTTTCAAGACAGGGTTTCTCTGTGTAGCTTTGAGCCTTTCCTGGAACTCACTTGGTAGCCCAGGCTGGCCTCGAACTCACAGAGATCCGCCTTCCTCTGCCTCCCGAGTGCTGGGATTAAAGGCATGCACCACCACCGCCCGGCGCCTTTTCACACCTTATTTCACTTCACATTATATCACCCCAGGCTCCACTGTGGTAAACAATTCTGACTGTATTTAATTTTTCTTTTTATGTGAATAATATTCAACTATGAGCATATATAACATACTACAATTTCATCCACTGAGGAACATTTAGTTTGACTCTTTGTGTTAGTTATTACAAATAGTACTCCAATAAATGTGGGAGTATTGATCATGCTTGCAGACTGACAAATCTTCTGAATATATATACTATTAGGATATAGGACCGTATGGTAAGTAATTCTGTTTGTACTTTTATGAAGATATTGTTCCCATGATGGTTGCACTGACTTAAAACAGCATAGTGGAACGTTCCTTTTTTTCATTTTCACAAACATTTGCTTTTTTTAAATGGTATTATTGTTTGAAGTCAACATTCAAAATACTCATTGTGGTTTTAATTTTCCCTATGCCTGATTTGCACATATTGTTACAAATGTCATTCAGGTAATTTGTCCTTTCTAATTTTTATAGTTGCTTTCTTGTTGAGGTCTTCTGAGTTCTTTTGATATTCTGGGGTGATTCACACATAGTTTTTCCCCTTTAGCTTTAGTAGGTTTTCGTTGTTGTTGTGCAGAAATTTTGGACTACTATGCTATCCCATTTGTAAACTTTCACCCTTATTTTCTGTGCTTCCGAGTTTATGTGAAAAAAATAAATAAAGCCACTGCTCAGACAAGTATTTTGAAATGTTTCCGATATATGTTTTCTTCCTTTAGTTTTATAGGTTTGGGTCTTACATCAATCTTTGGAAGACCTACAAGGAAGCATACCATAGAACTCAGGTAAGTTCTTTGCTGGAACTGTACAATTTAAGGTAAACAGAGTACTTTCTATGAATATGACTGTTCCTGAATATGTGATACAACATTTTACTGAATTAGTTTTCTGCTTCCACATGTATATGTGTTTATGAAGTGATTTATATTAGTGATAATTTCCTCTACAGTTTGCTTATTGTCATTGCATTGCTTAAGGGTCATTTAAACTTTTTTTTTTTTTTTTTACTTTGAAGAGAAAACAGCATTTATTCGTGTTTTTTTCTTTTTTTATCTTCCTTTTTTATTTATTTTACGATACTATTCAGTTCTACATAATAGCCACAGATTCCCTTGTTCTTTCCCTTCCTGCCCCCCTCCCCTTCCCCCCAGCACACCCCCCATTCCCACCTCCTCCAGATCAAGGTCTCCCCCGAGGACTGGGATCGACCTGATAGACTCAGTCCAGGCAGGTCCAGTCCCCACCTCCCAGACTGAGCCAAGCGTCCCTGCATAAGTCCCAGGTTTCAAACAGCTAACTCATGCAATGAACGCAGGACCTGGTACCACTGCCTAGATGCCTCCCAAACAGATCAAGCCAATCGACTGTCTCACCTATTCAGAGGGCCTGATCCAGTTGGGGGCCCCTCAGCCTTTGGTTCATAGTTCATGTGTTTCCATTCGTTTGGTTATTTGTCCCTGTGCTTTATCCAACCTTGGTTTCAACAATTCTCGCTCATATAAACTCTCCTCTTTCTCACTAATTCTTTTAACCCTGCTTTGTTCTGCAGTTTTATTCTAATACATCAGATCTTTTCATCGGAATGGGATATCTATCAATCTATTAGTTGTGGATTTCATCACAGCATTGTTTTTAGAAACTGTTTTACTAAGTACTTAGCTTTTGTACATTGCTTAGCAAGGACGAATGACTCTATTTACTTGGCAATGTCTTGTCAAGAAAGTTTCATTAGCTAATTTCCCATAGCTAACGATTAAAATGGTGAACTTTAACTAAGACCTTAAATTATAGCAGGGAAAATAAGTATGTAACTTTATAGTAGAATTCATTGTGAATTTGTGTTTTGGAGACATAAGCAGCTATAGAATATGGTTATACAAGTAGAGAAAGAGACATGTTAAAGAATGGGGTAAGAATAACATCCTATTAGTGAAGAGTATTATAATTGTAATTAAAGGAAGTGGAAGTCCCTTTAAATTAAAATGCAAGGGAATTGAGAATTGACCTTGAAAGCTCTATTACTAGCTCCATTAGTTCTGTTTATAAGAGACTACACAACAAAGAGACACCATTTTCACTTACTAACAACAGCCAATTTGAAACCAGTGTGGATTGACAATGTCTGCCTTTCTCTGTTAAATTGCTAGATACTGCTAGAGTGAAGAAAAGCCCCTAGATAGAGAGGGAAGATGCCATAGCATTTATATTAAAAACTGTTTTGAATTTACAAGGAACTGGCAATGAATATCCATTACAATTTTTAAACTGAAATTACTTAAATAATCTGAATTATTTAGTGCCTTCTTCTGATATAATGTAGGTGAATGGTGAGCCTATATTTTTCACCTTACTGTAGGCGTAAAATTAATTTACTTTGGTTATTGAATGCTTTTTCCTCAAAGGTATTCTCTTAGTCATGTGTTACTGTCATTGATCTTAGTTCATCATGCCTGTAGTATACAACCATTTTCTGTGATTAAGTTATTTTGTGAAGAGAAAGGCTTAAAAATATTCTTGTGGCCAGGATATAATAAAGTAAGCATCATATTATTAAAATATTGTATCATGTTTCTCAGTTCTCTCTCTCCCCCCTGCCCCCCCCCCGCTGTGTGTGTCTGTGTGTGTCTGTGTGTGTACACAATGTGTATACAAATTTCTTGAGATCAGAAGAGGGCATTGGATCCCCGGAAGCTGGGGTTGTTGGTGATTGTGAACTGATGTATATGAGTACTAGGAACCAAATCGGATCCTCTGGAAGAGGTGTAAGTGATCATAATTGCTATGCTATCTCTCTTGCTTTCATGCCGCATATTTACAAATGGGATTACATGGTTATTCCTAAAAGAGTTATTGTCAAGGATCATACTTTTAAGACTCATGTTCAGGCTCCTGTACACCCTTTAGAAACACAGCACTGTCTTTGTGAAAAACTGATTCTAGAAAATAGTCAGTCAGAGCTCTCCCCAAGAGACCTGAAGTCATAAATTTATGAAAATGTAGTTGCAATGCATTACTAAAACCATGTTTCCACTGAAAATGATAACAATGGATCTCATTGATATGGAGATAATCAGCTATTTGCTTTAGAAAACTTTCAAAAAGTCTTACATTTTTTATAGTAGCATTAACTGTGCTCTAAATTTATATTTTAAATTATGTGTTTCATGCGGCATCCTAAAAACCCTTTGAAACCTAAATTTTAGTTTTAATTTCCAGGATATTTGTGTCTTCTATTTTTAAACTATGTTAATACATGATTCTTCTCTTCTTGCAAGCATCTTGTTATTCATCTCTTGCCATTTTAAACTTATCTTTTATATTATTTTGTCTTTGTCTCATCGTTTTTTAAATGTTCTGCAGTATTTTAGGAAAACTGCACCTGTCTATACTAAAAGTTTTGCTTCACAAAGTGGTTGGAGTTTGGTATTCTCAATCAGTGCAACTGTGATTATATTCCTAACTCTCAACTCATTTTCCTCTTCACATTGCAATTTGATACCTGAGATCTTGTATCGCTACATGTGCAGAAGGAGAGCCAGAGGACAGACCTTAATTGATTTGAGCTTAATGAGGAATCCAAGCAGAAGGACTTGAGCAATACAAAAGAATGCTGCTGCCTGCCCCAATTCTAACATAATGAAAAGCTTTACTTAGAAAAAAACCAAAACGACATTTTCTTTAATTCTTATTCTACCTCTGTAGTTTAGACAGAGACTTTAGAGAAGTAACTATCTACAAAGGGCTAGAGATCCTATATTCATTTGATATATTTTCGATCTGTCACCACTGTAAAAGCATGCAATCATAAATACTTTTGAGCCCAATGTCCACTTTTTGTTTGATCAGTTGTTTGCTCCTATTGAAGTGACATTGTGATGATGTACAGTGTTTTTTTTTTCCACGTTGTTCTATTGAACCTTGTATATATAGAAGCTACATTTATTAATGGTATATATGATAGGTTTTAATGCATAGATAAATTACATACTGTTTAAATTGTACATATTTATTCCTTCAGACTCATCCTTTTTATGCTGTGAAAAAATTCAAAATTTTTCTAGATTTTTGAAGTGTAAAATATTCTTTCATTTACTGTTATCTTTAAGCATGTAGAATTTCTTAGTCTTATCCAATATTTTTCTTGGTTCTGCAGGTTTTATATTTTTACTTTAGGAATTAAAACTAAAGTTCATGTGAGAACAATTCACTGTCAAGGCAAAGAATTCATACTATTTCTCATTCAAATATTGCATTTTTCTCTTCTATTAGAAACTTACATTTTTATTGTTGTGGTTCTCTTTTTTCAATTTCCAGTGATTTGTAAACATAATGTTATCTTGAGTCACTTAGTGACTTCATCAAGCCCAAGGCGATCTAATCTCTACTGGTGTATTTTCAGATAGATAAGAATCATACCTGAATAGAGAAGAAACAGAATTTTCATACAGTAAACTGTAGTAATTTATAATGGTACTGGGGATCCGATGAAAGAAACATTTGGAGAACATTAATATATTTAAGGAAAATAGATAAATTGAGAGATAAGAGAAAGGTTTTCTGTAGTTTTCTTTGTCTTAGGATGGGGCTCCATGAAATTTCCCTCCTTCTGTCTTACAATGTCTATTGACATTGCCACTGCTCTGATTTTATTTATACAGACTATTCTAGAAAGGGCTGTGTCACAACAGACTTTCTGGTAAGAATCAGCCTTAGCCAGGAGTGAGCCTATTTATTTGTTGTTCAATGCAGAGTTGACAGCCTTAAAACCATTTACATATAAACAACCAAAACCAGACCCAGAAAGTTGTGTGTGTGTGTGTGTGTGTGTGTGTGTGTGTGTGTGTGTGTTATCAGGAATAATAGAAAAATAAAAAGATCTCTGTCTCACTGCTTAAGGGTAAAGCATTTCACTTGGAAATTGATTTGAATATGGGAAGTAGAATATTTCACATAAAACTAGACACTATGAATATTATTGACATTTATAGAACAAGAAGTATGATAAGATTCTATTAGAATGGACACACTGAGAGCATTTCATCTTTGTCCATGCAAGGCTTCAAATGCAATTGGTTCTCAAAATTGTTCCTTGCTTTTATATTTGGTAATTACTTCATACATTGGGTGTTGTTTCTTCACAAAGTAATGCTTTTTAACATCTTAATTTGGATTTTCTCCAAATCTTCACAAGCTAGCATTGAAAAAGAAAGCAGATTTTAGTGTATTCACTCTTTATCACTTGTAATTATTAATGGGATACCAAGTTATATTTTAATGCATGAACTTATTCCATATATTTAAATGAGGTATTAAATTAGATATTTATCTTTTGAAACACTTTTTATTCCAATATGATAAAAAAAACCTGAAATCCTTTCTTTTAGCACTATGAAATGTCTATCTACAGCTGGCCTGCTGCACAGGAGAACATTAAGCTGATTCTTATCAAAGTTGAATGAAGACCTGTTGATGTAGAAAAACAGTTTTATTGATATATTATCCATACATCAAATGTGATTTTTGAGAAATAAATCAAGGTTTTAAAATAAGCTGGGTATTTATTTTCTATTTTTGTTAAGTAGACTATATCTTTGGGGATTCTAGTCAAAATACATTAAAATGACCATAGATAATTGTAATATATAGTTATAATATATTATTATAATATTATAATGTATTATTGTAATATATAATTATTATAATATAATTTAATGTATTGAATCAGAATGTTATCATGTGTATTTTGAATATATATAAACTTTATTATAATAGCAATTGCCAGTGTTCAGACTAGAATGATTCTACTCTGAAAATTAATAAAAAGAAAAGACATTTAAGCTAGTAGAACATACTAAAAATAGGCAGATTAGTAAAATAGTATGGGAATGATAACCCATGTAGACTATTACAGAAATCCGCACCCAATACTAGGAAGCCTGATGCTATATATTACTGTCTAGATATGAGAGGGAATTTGTACTCTGTATTAATGATGCATTGAAACATTAGAGGGGCTGCAAAAATGCATCATTGTCACATTAGAGAGAAAGAGATGGACAGAGATAGGGAGAGGGAGAGGGAAGGGAGAGGGAGAGGGAGGGGGAGGGGGAGGGGAAGGTGAGAGAGAGAGAGAGAGAGAGAGAGAGAGAGAGAGAGAGAGAGAGAGAGAGAGAGAGAGATTATTGACTGTCTGTGATGCCTTCTTTGAACTGGGTCTGCTTCCGTCACATGTCCATTTTGACTGTTTCTAACAAAGGATTTTCTTTAAAATTGATGTACATCATAGAAAAATGGTACTGGAAGGAAATGAATACTTTTTACAGAAATCTTTTAAGAGGTTTTACCTTTGAAGAAGTTATTTTACTGTACTGTCTGACCTAGAATAGAACTTAAAACCACAAACGTGTTATCAGCCTATATCCACATGCTGAATCCAACCTTTATGGGATATTTATTTGGTTTAAAGCTGTTTTCAATCTGTTGGGTGTTTTCAGCAAGTGATTACCATAGCACACTCATGTGCACATGAACACACACACAAACATATGCTAACACACACACACACAAACACATTATTCTGGGTCAACAGGGCATTAAAGAGCATGTAACTTAAGACTATAGCTAGACTTTTTAGCTTAGGTTGTAAAAGCTGATTACATGAGAAATAAAAAGCATAGTGAGGCTGGCTACATTGTTCTCTTAAAGTCATGTTAAACTTAAACATGCTGAGTAAATTGTAGGATAGCAAGTTAAGTACATAGTTTTATATGATCTCACGGAATATTATTGATTTAGCTGCAAGGTCTGGCAGAATTCAGTCTCTTTGAAGACAAGAGACATTTTCAGAAAAAAAATATCGCATTCATAAAATTTCAACAATAATGTTGCTAAATTAAGAACACCCAAACAATAACAGCAGTTGACATGCCAATGTAGATAGGAGGAATCTCGCACAAACTACAAAATGATGAAAAGCTACAGGCAATCAATGACTGCTAAAAAAATCATTGCTAATCAGTCTTCTCTATGTACATGCACTCTGAAAGGATTCAGCTCTGTTGCAGCCCAGAGGCTTCTGGCACCTACTGCCCACTTTGTCATGTTTAATGGTGTCCTCTGTGTTCATCTCATGTTTAGGAAATCATGTTAATGAGGATTCATGGGTGTAGCTTCTGACATTTCTAGAAGACACAATCTCACATCAAAGTCCTTGATCTTATGGCTCTTGCAATATTTCTGCATCCTATTCTCCTGTGTTCCATAAGCCTTACATGTGGGAATGTTTTATAGATGTATTCATTGAGACTGGGCTCCTCAACTCTTTATTTTGGTTTGTTATGATCTTCTGTAGTTGTCTTTGTCTGTTGCAAAGGGAAATGTTCTTTTTTTTAAATTTTATAATATAATTTAATTTTACATATCAGCCACAGATTCCCTTGTTCTCACCCCTCCTGGCCCTCTCCACCCCCCAGTCCCACTGCCTGGATGTCTCCCAAACAGATCAAACTAATCAACTGTCTCACTTACCCAGAGGGCCTGATCCAGTTGGGGGCTCCTCAGCTATTGGTTGATAGTTCATGTGTTTCCATTCATTTGGCTATTTGTCCCTGTGCTTTATCCAACCTTGGTCTCACAATTCTTGCTCATACATACCCTCCTCTTTCTCGCCAATTGGACTCCTGGAGCTCCACCTGGGGCCTGGCTGTGGATCTCTGCATCCAGTTCCCTCAGTCATTGGATGAGGTTTCTAGCATGACAATTATTGTGTTTGGCCATCCTATCACCACAGTAGGTCAGTTCGGGCTGTCTCTCAACCATTGCCAGTAGTCTATTGTGGAGGTATCTTTGTGGATTTCTGTGGACCTCTCTAGCACTTTGCTTTTTCCTATTCTCATGTGGTCTTCATTTATCATGGTCTTTTATTCCTTGTTCTCCCTCTCTTTTCTTGATCCAGCTGGGATCTCCCACTCTCCTAAACTCACTTTCCTTTGACCCTTGCCCTTCATTACCCCCACTCATGTCCATGTTGTTCATGTAGATCTCACCCATTTCTCTGTCATTGGGTGATCCCTTTCTTGTTTTCCTGTTTTCTAGGTAGCTTCCCGGAGTTGTGAGTACCAGTCTAGTCATCTTTGTTTTACATCTAGTATCCTTTTATGAGGGTTGAGGAAGTCATTTATCTGTGGGTGTACAGACAAATATTTAGATTTTTGCTATGAATTATTCTGGTTTAATAAATTAGTGGTTATAGGTTCTTCTCCATGAACCATGACTTCACTAGCACTGAGTAGTTGGTTAGGTTTTCAGTACCAGGCATGGATACCATATTGTTCTGTAGTTAGAGGTCTACAATGCTGAGAATGAGAGAAAGTCTCCAGGGAAGAGCACATCAATTGGTTATCCAATGTCAAATGTTCAGCCCTGAAAACATTAATGAGTAACACTATACAAGCTGCATAATATATATATATATATATACATATATACATATATATACACACACATACATGTACATATATATAGTATAATATACACACAATTAATGAAAAAGGATATCATTAATTTGAAAGAGTGAGGAAGAGTATATGAGATGGTTTGGAGGGGGAAATGGTTGGGATAAATTCTGTAAGTATATTATACACTCAAATAAAAAAATAATTAACTCATAGAGTATTTGTTTCATTACAGCAGAGCCAAGAGATTGCATCAGAAGTGTATAATGCATCAAACTGATCCAAGGCAGGGGAGACTTTGACAGGCCTGAATGACATAAACTTGAATATACATAACTTTCTTAAGGTGCTAACATTAACCAAGAGGAAATAACCAAAAGGACACAGCAGACAAATGGATCTATACAGGTCAATCAAAAGCCTATGTGGCAAGATTTGTGTTGAGCCATAACTCCTAGAGGGGAAAAAACAATAATTGGGCAGGTACTGTGCTAACAAGCCTCAAACGACTCTATAGCCTAAGTTAAAGTTCACACAACTACACAATAAAACAATGAAGCTTAAAAAGATTAAGATTTTCATTGTGGTTGTTGAGTATTCAGTGTAGTGCTGTCATTGCCAATAATTTGCACAACTTGGTCTTTCTCAGAAGCAGAGCATGGAATATATTCTTTGTGTCTGAATCTGAAGAAATGAGATACTGCTATAAATAGCTTTATCTTCTTTTGCCCAGGAGGAGATAGGAATGGGGAGGGGGTGCTGGGGGAAGAAGGGGGGGGCGGGCGGGCGGGGGCAGGGGGTGGGCAAGAGGGGGGAAGACAAGGGCATCCGTGGCTGGTATGTAAAATTAAATTAAATTATAAAATAAAATTTAAAAAAAGATTTGAGACAAACACACACACATACACACACAAAAAAAAAATTAAGATTTTCTTAAGAGTAAGCAGCTTTCTTACCCAGAATATGGGATGTACATGTCTTTCCTGCATGACAATATACTGGGCTTTGAAACTGTTTGAAAATATAGAGCCCTTTCAGCAGCCAGATGTGCTCATGGCAAGGCTACAGTACTGACCACCAGCCTATTAGACCTGGAAAGCTTCCTTCAGGAATGGCCAAGACAGGCAAGAACTTGGCTATCTTCTCTCTTAGTCTGAAACAATGCTCATCAGTGAAGTCAGCCTTGCCAGGATGATCAGGGGAAAGGAGATACGTAGTGGCCCAGTATTAGCAGCAGGACCCTAAGACGAAGAGGCAGGATGGCCCATGGAAAGTGAAGGTGGATTATGAAAAGCTAGATAGGGCACAATTTCTCATAAATGCCTCTATATCCAACATTATTTCTTATGAAAGGAATTCAAGTGATGAGATTCATTCATGGTTTATTTGACCTTGTTAGAATTTCTTCTTCAGTGTCCCTGTGTTGTTCAAGGTCAATTGGCTTTTGTTTGGAGTGGACAGAGGTGGACTTTGAGATATCCTACCCAGTTTTGTAAAAGATTCTTTTCATAATGTTTACCCTTGAATATCTTAGAGATTCAAAAAGCATATGGAAGAATAGTAAAAGGAAGAGATGAAAAGTTTGAACAAAACATAACTCTGTGAGTATAAAAGGAAATTTCCAGGAGCCATAAGTTTATCGACTGAAAGTGTCACTGCTAGGGGGTGGGTACTTCCTTATGTTGTTGGTTAGTGATCTCCTGAGGTTCTTCACATCATGCATTCCATTGTCACTGCTTTGGATTACACAAACTGGGTGTTTAGTCCTTGTTGCTTAAGATACCAGACTTTAGTTGCAGGACATACAAAAATCAATCTGGTGCTGAGATTCAAGCTCCCTCACCTCATAGCCTTCCTTTTGTAGAACCAGAAGGCATATACAGTCTGATGCTGAAGAATTGCCATTCAAAATACTGCTTTATTAATTCTGCCTGTAATATTACCAATATGCCAGGCAAGATGTGCCTGATGGTACACTAGTGATAAGATAGTTATAGGAGCACCTAACTTCTTTCTGGTAAGATGTAAGGAAAATTGCATAGGAAAAAACCCATGATTGATGTTGTAAGACAATCATTTTTTTTTGTGAGACTGGGGATATCATAAGCTCCAGTGAGGAAGCAGCTTCTAGCTAGCTGTTGTTGTTTAACGTAATCTGATATACATGCCAAATTATGGACAAAATACTTGTTTTATGCCATAGAAGACTTTTTTTTTTTTTTGCACTGATTGCAAGGGGACAGTTACCTTAGGGGATGAGAAAGACTTGCTATAGAGATTCACAACTAGTCCATTTGCTAAGAATAAATAATTATTACTGTGGCAATAGTGTCTCAGCCACAAATGGGAGAATGTAACCAACCATTCCTTTGTATTACTCTGTCCAAGTTCTGGGATCATCATGGAAAAGAGAATAGAGAAAATGAAAAAATTGGAAGACAGGATGGAGTGTTGTGTAGCTATTGCCTCCAAATTGAAGCATTCCCTGCTGGAGGATGCAAGGGGAATGGTAGGTCTCTAGAATACAACAAAACTTAAAAAGATAAGAAAGCCTTTGAAGCTTAAGAGGTTCAGAAGCTGAGAGACTGGAAAGATTTACAAGTTCCCTACCCAAGGCAATGTAATCAGTAATCAATTGCTGGGGAGTAGGGCCCCTTGTTCTCGAGCTGCCCTAATGTTGATCAAGAAGATTCAGTGATGCAGCTTTCTTGATCATCATCTATACTTGGGTGTGCTTTTCAGGGATGCTCTTGCCCTGTGTCACCTATGACTCTTAAAGCAAATTCTCAGCCATTGTCCTACAAGTAGCTCTAGTAAACTTATTAGATCTTGAAGATGAATTTGTGTGGAACCTCTTTTTTCCCCAGAACTTATTGCTTTGAGCCCCTTCCTTAGGTTTCAATGTTCCCTTCTGTTTTCAGGTGTGTTCATGTGTGTGTGTGTGTGTAGCTAGAGTTTTCCTGCCTTGCCCAGAGTCAGGACAAATCTTTGTCACCTGCCAGTCCCACATCGACTCAGACCCAAACAAGTAAACACAGAGACTTATATTGCATACAAACTGTATGGCTGTGGCAGGCTTCTTGCTAACTGTTCTTATAGCTTAAATTAATCCATTTCCATAAATCTATACCTTGCCACGTGGCTGGTGGCTTACCAGTGTCTTCACATGCTGCTGGTCATGGCGGCGGCTTGCAGTGTCTCTCTGCCTCAGCCTTCTGCTTCCCAGAATTCTCCTCTCTCCCTGTCCCACCTACTTCCTGCCTGGCTACTGGCCAATCAGTGTTTTATTTATTGACCAATCAGAGCAATTTGACATATAGACCATCCCACAGCATGTGTGTGTTGTTTAATATAAATTAAAGCATATATATTTAAATATCTATTTTGCAGATAAGAAAAGCAGAACTTATTTTCAGTTCCATCCATTGTCCTCTGAATGTCACGCTTTCATCTTTATTTACACTGGAATAAAATGTTACTGTGTAAAACATACACCGAAGAGAAATTTTTAGCAAAATCTGCCAGATCCTTCATTTGGTGACATTTTAAACTGTCACAAAGTACAACCCTCTTGTATAATGAGAGTACAACCTGGTAAAGTACCTACCCTGTTGTTTGATACTGAGTTGACAGTAACAACTTAGCAAGGGCAGAAAGAAATGATTAAGGCTTGGTATAACTGCTATCGAGCAGCATTCTTTTACAAATTAAGAGTGAATAGAATAATGACATTAGAAATGGCAGCTCCTCCAATTAGACCATTTCAGGAAAAGCCAATCAGAATTAGGGAAAATAGTTTTGTCTCACAGAAACAACAGTATATTTCATTGAACAAGATAATTCTATTTCTTTAGCATAGGTCTAATATGGAACTATCATAACTAAAAACTCTGTCAATGATCCTATTATAAAAAGTTTGAATGCATGCTTATTACATAGATTTTCATTATATAAGTTATATTTCTGATGTACTTTATATTCATTTCTTTAGAATGACCTTTACGTTCATTATTTTTGTTGTGTCTGATACAGGAAACAACTTAAATGAGGAAAGATCTATTTTAACCAACATACAGATGATAGAGTCCACCAAGGTGGGGAAGGCATTGAGGCAAGAGTGGCTTTAAGCTTTGGGTCAAGGACTTGCTTGCCAGTGAGCAGACCAGGAAGCAGGAAGAGCATGCCTGTGCACAGCTTGTTCTCCCCTTTCCTCTCTTTATTCATTCCAGGAATTTCTCCCCGAAGGATAGAGTCCTCAGGGAGGGGCTTCCTCACTTAATTTATCCTCTCTGAAAAGTTCCTTGCTGACAGCCAAAGGTGGGCTTCACTAAACTCTCTTTCTCCCTCTCTGGTAATAAGAGATCGTATATTCTGGAGCCATTTTTGAGTCACCATAGCCAAGGAACACAGATTTAAGTCACCTCAAATTCCATGTCACAGTGTCAAAGCAGGTTTATGGAGTTTTTATAGTTTTATAGAACAAGGAGAGTCACAAAATAAAGGCAAGTTTAAGACATATTGGGTGGGTACACCAAAGAGGAAGGTACAGAAAGACATGGAAAGGTATTATACAGGCACAAGATGCTATCTAATGTCATTCTTAGCTCTTGGATTGGTGGAAGCTAGGGTTCTACTAAGTTAATAGATTCTGAGGAGGTTTTATATATTATCAAGAGGAGTTAGTTCAGAGTGGGGCAAGGAATGGCTCTTCTGGAAGGATAAAGCTAGCCAAGATAAAGTGATTAGCCTCTGAACTTACAAAATTTAAAACTCACCTCATTACTGAAATTCCAATCAGTCAAACAGTCTCCAAAAACACTGACTCTTTAGGAATTTTTTGTTCACAGCCACACACAACTTATTTTCACAAACTTTCATTCACAGTTTGCCCTGTTGGTTAGGCATCACATTTTGTACATATATGTCACATATTGATATTATAAGTTCTCCTATTGCTGAAAGCCTCATTCCTAGCATCTGATAGAGGTGAGGCTTGAGAAGTGGTCAGAACATCAGTCTTTGAGAAAATGGAAAAGCTGGTAAGGGCCATTAAGAAAGAATCTCCTAGATCATATTAAAACTATTAGCTATTATGATCTGGATCTGAATTATTTCTTACACTCTTTGTTTCTCACATAACATTTACATGTGACATAGCTTATGAAACTTAAGTTATCAAGGACACAGTTTGACTTAATAGAGTGAAGATTATAGATGAAATGCATGTCTAATGTAAACAAAAGTTATGAGTTTGACTATATAGTTCCCAGTTTTACTTATTTTTAAATGGTTAGAAATGGAAACATTTTATGGAGTTACTATAGCATTGTATATCTACTTTATTACTAAAATATTTTTTAGTTATTTTTAATCCATGATTATTATAATATGAATATTTTAGATACCAGTTAAATAAAAAAATCAGTACTTACAGTATAAAACATCATGAATGTTATTAGGCATTGATGTCTTTTGTATCACTTGGATAAGAAAAATTTGACCAAATCCTTGGGTATTTTTAGCCAGAGTAAATTGAGTTAACCATGAACTAGTCTTCTTTGCTACATCCAAACTATATTGAACAATGAAAACATATATAGAAAAAAACTGAATCCTTTAGACACCAGGTGGGAAGCAAATAGTACAAAAAACAAAACAAAACAAAATAATCACCAAAAAATGGATTTAATGAAGGGAAGGACATTTTAATCTCAATTTATAATTTCACTGAAGCCAAGACCATTTATTATTTATAAATATACCAGCTAAAATTTAAATTTTTATTACAAGATTATTTAAGATTCATAAGACATGAGAAATTTTTTTAGTCATGGCTTTCAATTATCAGTGGCTTTGAAAATGAGTACATCTTCAGCATCTTTTATGTCCACCTGAATGTAGTCTCAGGTGATTTGAGAAAGCTCACTACCTCCTAGGAGTTAGAAGTACCTAGAATCAGAATCAAGTCCTTAATGTGTTATGTCATTTTTCTTTTGTTGATAAAACCATATGGTTTTTATTTTATGATGAAGACTCTAATCTAAACTTTAATTATTACTGTTAAAAGTCTTGCTGGATGGTGGTAGTGCACAGCTTTATTCCCACCACTCAGGAGGCAGAGCCAGGTAGATCTCTGTGAGTTTGAGACCAGCCTGGTCTATAGAATGAGATCCAGGACAGGCACCAAAACTACACAGAGAAAACCTGTCTCAGGGGGAAAAAGTCTCTTAAATGCTATGTGTTGTTTATTTTTTTATCTAATAGGCCACATTTTATAAATAAATTTGTATTTTATTTTATTTGTTGGTTTTTTGAGACAGGATTTCACTTTGTAGCCCTGGATGTCCTGTTAATTGCTCTGTAGACAATCCTGGTTGCAAGCTCAGAGATTCACCTGTCCCTGCCTCCTGATTGTTGGGATTAAAGGCTTGCATCACCAATGTAATCTTATAATTACAATTTTTTTAAAAAAAAATTAAATTAAGCATCTCACATTATTGAGTCCCTCCATAAATTATTATCATTTATATGTCTTTAGTCATTATATATTTTCATACTAATTCTTATAACCGGCTTTTAGGTAGTCTGATTCCCCTGTTGTTTATCATTTCATGGACAAGAAAATGCAGGCTAAATAGCAAATGACTATTAAATACAAGAAAAAATATGTCCATAAGAGATAATTTCATTTCAGTGCTTTATTTTTGATATTTCCCATTTGTATTTTAACTTTACAGAAAAGCACAAACCAATAGAGCTGAACTATATGACATTTGATTCTAAAGCCAACCATTTGTGCATTTTATCCTAATCATGACATGACACATATGTTTCTGAGAATGATGGCATATGCCTACAATCTCATCCCCTTGGAGAATGCAGTGGGAAGAGTGTGACTTCAGAGAAGACTGGGCTAAATAGTGAGATTTTTCCAAAAAAAGGAAAAAGGAAATTACAGCCACTTTAACTTTTTGATATTATTTTCACTAAAAATCATATGCCAGGAAGATTTTCAGCAACAAATATTTTCAGAAATAAATTTTCCATTTGTTTCTTAAAATAAAACTGTAGTTCCTATAGTCATTGTAATTTGTGAAGAAATACAGAAATATTTTAATTATCCAAAGTTAAAGAGTTATTACACATTTAGGATTTGAAAACTTAGATATTTTTTATCGAGGCCATTTATATTTATATAACTGTGTTTACTAGAATCAGAAAATAAGTATAATATGTTTGGAACTTGTCAAATGTAATAACATATCAAGTTTAGATTTGTAAATTTATATTTTTGTACATGTACTCAGATATAAAAAAATTTTAGAGAAGGTAATTGGATTTTGTTTATGGACATTACACGTGTTGCCCTTATAAATAATAAGAAAATGAAAGGAAAATAGAGGCAGGGGGAAAGGCAATTTTTATTATAAAACAAACAGCTATTTTTGCTATCTAATGCAAATTTTATTTTTAAAAAGACTGTGCACTCAATACTGACTTCCAAAAATTTACATTCCCTCTAGTAATACACTGATTAAGAAGACAGTTTACGAAATCAGTACAGAATTTTGCTCATAGATGGGTAACACTGCAGTAACTTCTCTGTAGAAAAGTAAGGTGCAGTTTTGATTTTCTTGACATGTTCCTTTCCAGTGTAAATAATTTTGTTTTTATTTCAAATCAGTTCTAACATTTAGCACCTTGTTCTTTCATCCCAGTGATTACTGATACACCGCTTCTGGCAGGAACCAAAACTGAATTCAAATAGAGGAAATTGTCCCAATTTTATCATGGATAACTTTTTTTGAGGAGAAAAGACAAAAACTAAGGGAGCTTTAAATATGTTCCAGTAAAGATAAATCACTTACGAAGGTGATCCCTCTTTCTTCAATATGAAAGATGGTATTACATCCACAATAATATGTAAAATGTCCGTCAACCCGATTGTAGATCATTTTCTAAAACCAACTATTTTGTCTGTGACAGTTTCCATTAACATTGAAATGGAAATCCAGTCATCATATTATCAAATTTCACTTGATGTTTAGAGCTTCTTAGATAAATGTTCTATTATTATTATCATCACTGGACCAATATATGGAAGTTTTCACTTATACTACAATTAAAATTTCTCTAGTCTAAGATCAGACTTCTTTATTTTAGGATAAAATAAAAAAGATTAGGTGACTTTTAGACTTAATATGCTCAGCTGTGCGGTGGTGGCACACACCTTTAATCCCAGCACTCAGCAGGCAGAGTCAGGCAGATCTCTGTGAGTTGGAGGCCGGCCTGGTCTACAGAGCAAGATCCAGGATAGGCACAAAAATTACACAGAGAAACTCTGTCTTGAAAAAACAAACAAACAAACAAAAAAAAATAATTAATATGTTCCACTATCTTATAATAATTTACATGAAATGGGAAGAGAAAAAATGTTTTGAGTATTAGTAATGTTCCAATTTATGAATAAGTACACATTACTTATGATTGTATGCTCTACAAACACACATATGAATTTTACAAAATGATTATTTAAGAAAAATAAGGTATTTTCTACTCAGATTTTTTGAAACATTTTCTGGATAATCATTATTTGGCAGCAGTTTTATCTTATTTTTTTTTTTTTTTTTTTTTTTTTTTGGTTTTTCGAGACAGGGTTTCTCTTGTGTAGCTTTGCGCCTTTCCTGGAACTCACTTGGTAGCCCAGGTTGGCCTCAAACTCACAGAGATCCGCCTGTCTCTGCCTCCTGAGTGCTGGGATTAAAGGCGTGTGCCACCACTGCCCGGCAGTTTTATCTTATTTTTGATGATTATTAAAACGTGGAAATTTGAACAAGCCAACTATAATCTAAAATAGTTTTGATAGTGTGTCAGCATTACTCTGCTATCCCTCCCTGCATATTGTTAGCTCATTTTCACTGACCACGAATAATTCATCAAACAGTTGGAGCATAAGAAAGTAATGGTAATTTACTGGGTCCAACAGTAAAGCAAGGCTATGAAGACAGCTCTTAATAGGGCCAGTATAGAATTAGAGAGTAGTATTTGATGATCTGGCATTAGAGTATATGAGCATTAAGTACTGTGAAAGTGTATACTAATTCTGCTCAGATGTGTGTATAATTTCTGGTTTCCATATTTGAACATTGTGTAGATTGGCTGATTTTTCCATAGCATTCATTACATTTCCTCTCTCTCTCTCTCTCTCTCTCTCTCTCTCTCTCTCTCTCTCTCTCTCTCTCTCTCTCAGACACACACACACACACACACACACACAGAGACAGAGAGAGACAGAGACAGAGAGACAGAGACAGAGACAGAGAGAAAACCACCTTTCCACCTTTAGTTTTCTTCATACTGAGAGTGAAATTGTCATACTCTCTCCAGGAAGTTCAAAAGCAGTCTTTGAACATTGGCAAATATAAAATCTTCCAAGTAACTGGGAATTTTGTTAAGTGTAGGTCTTTTTCACCAGGTGTTGTGAAGACAAGAAGAATGGTGTCAGGGGTATGGCAGTGCTTCCTGAATACAGCTGAGCTTCTGAACCACACTCCCTCAGAAAGAATGAATCTTGTTGGAGTGAACACACTTACATTCTATAATGGGGAAACCAGTCTTCACAAAGCTGTCCTCACCCCTCAGAGTAGGAAGACAAGTGATGAGGATGCTGTCACTAACTGGAAGCCTGAAGCCCCACACACCACCTGCCTTCAGCTATGTTTTGGAAGCTTATTTCCTGTCTAATGGTAAATGGTAACCACAAGTCAAGTTACACACTTAAACCTGAGCTATGCAAGGGTCATGGTGGATGGTCCTGCCATCTAGTGAACTACTTACATGTGTAGTGTAGATGAGAGATGAAGAAACTGTGTAATTAGCAAATGAATTCATAAGTAGAAAGACCATAAAATATGGTGAACACCACAGTAAATGTGCATAGATATCATTGCTTTGGTTCATTTATGGTGTGTTTATCATCATTTCCCCAGGCTTTTTGTTCTATTTTATGTATCTAGACTTATCCACACTGGGATGTTTGTATGCATTTTATGTAGTATGTTGTATACATTTCACAAAGTGTTTATTATATATTATATTATATTATATTATATTATATTATATTATATATTAATATATATACCATTTGATTCCATAACATCACTGAAGTGAAAATGCAATTATGCAAACCTCAAATTGATACAAATTTTAAAAACATACCTTGGGGAAACATTAATGATTTTGACTAGATTGTTTTTTTTTTTTCATTGATAAAGTTGGTGTTTTTCATCTGTAAAGATAACACTTACATGTTTTTTAGGTTTACATGCTCTTAAGTAGACATATGGTCATATTTAATTGTAATTGAGAAGGATGGATAATACTGAAAACTAGTTTAAGATGTAGATCATTCTAGAAAATCTGTTGTCACATCTTCACTACTCATCATTCCCTTAAGGCTTCCTCAGTGTCACAGGATTTGAATGAATCCCATGATTCTTGGAAAAATATGTTTGAGAATCCTCTGCAAAGAAGTTGAGTTTATAACTTCCCACCAAAAAGCATATGTGTTGTACAAAACATAGCAAATAAGGTTATCTTCTGGGAAGGAAGAATTATGGGAAACAGAGCAGTCAAGGGTATCCCCCCCACACACACACACAAACAACAACAACCCAGAATCAACTAACTAGGGATCATAGAGGCTCACAGAGACTGAACCGACAACCAGAGAGCTTGCATGGGAATGACCTAGGACCTCTGCATATATGTGATAGTTATGTATGGCTTGGTCTACATGTTGAACCCCTACCAGTGTGAGCAGGGGTTGTGTCAGACTGTGTTACCTGCTTTGGGGACCCTTTCCTCCTACTGGATTCCCTCAGCCACTCTTAATAGAAGAATAGATGCCTAGTCTCACTGCAATTTGATATGCCATGGGAGCCCTGCCCTTCTCTGAAGAGAAGGAGGAATGGGTAGAGTCATAGGGAGGAAGGTTGAGGGGAGGGAAGTTGAGGAGGAGAGGGAAGGAAGAAGGGAGGGAGAACTGTGATTGGGTTGGGGAAACTAACTGACTAAATAAATAATAAAGAAAACAAAACATTTGAAAGAGATTATCCTCTGACAGCAGCTAGCACAAAGGGTTTGGCAAGTGCCAGAGGAAGACTTCAGCTCTCTGCTAACTACACTTTTGTGTGTTATAGGAGCCAGGGTCATTGGAAGCAGCTCTGAGAAATGATCCCACTTATTGATATCTTAAATCCTAGAAGGGGTACTTCTGTTCTTCCCAGCTGATTTAGTATTTTGCAGGCCTGTAATTTAGTGTATTTAATATTCTTGTACTTCAATTTTTTGAATAACTCTCTGCAATACATAAATGTGGTGAGTGTGAGTCTTGGGTTCAAAACCTAGAGAGTCTTGAGGCGATAACAATAACTCCTTGAGGAAAGCTTCCTTTCCTGCTGTAAAATTCCCTCCCCACCTTCTTCATCCCCATTAAAATTTTTTACTGGAAACTAAAGGACAGTAGAAAATTCTATGTTTCAAAATTAGGGCTCTGCCTTAGTTGTCTGGTCCTCCACCCTGCTCAATATTTTGCATTTTTAGTTTGGGACAGAATGAGCATACATTTCAGACCCTTTCCTTTTCTCTTGCTTTATTCCTGCCGCATAAATGATCCCCTCAAACTGCTGCTGCCCTGCCTTTTCTATAGCAATGGTCTACAAATTTTTCACCCAAAACTAACAAATGCTAAAATGTTAAGTAGGAAAAGGCAGCAGTTTCCTACTTAGCTAAGAGTGGGTGTGAATCTCCACAGTGATTGCTAGGTTTCCATATCTTCCATAGTTTTAGACATAAAGCCCTGCCTGTGTCTTGGAATTCAACTTGGTTTTTATTCCTTTGAGAATGAAACTGTGGGAAATGACTGAGTTCATTTCACGAATATAACTAACATACAAATTGGATAAACACATAACATTAATGTCATCCAATGCATTCTCCTTCTTCATGACCTCTTTCATTCTAAATGTGAGATTTATTTTCTGTTTTCCAATCTAATTACTATTCTTAATATTATTATTACTATTATTATTATTATTAATCTATTAATCTAATGTATGACTGTGTTGTTAAAATTGCTACTAGTAGGATTAAATGTTGCATGCCCTTGTTTTTGTAAATGAAGTCAATCTGTCCATTATTTTTTTACTCATAATTCCATCATATAACGTAAGTTATAAGGCTATGAAGTGTCTGAATTTGAAAGCAAGTGTGGTAGAAAGCAGTGGATCTTGAACTTCAGCTTGCTGCAGAATCATCTGAAGAGAGTTATTAAAACACAGTTTGCTGAGCCTGCATCAGACCCTGTAGTTGGAGAGGTCTAGATGAGTCTGCAAATGCAAACTGCCTAATTTCTCACAGTTAACTGCTGATAGGGGCCATAATTGGAGGATAGAGAATCAGGGCTACAAACTGCAGGGAAAAAGAAAGAACCAGGTGCCTGGTCTTACATTCTTCATTTTATGTTTATGTAAACTGCAACTACAAAAAGTATAAGTGAGGAGAAAGGCCCCTATAGCTTTCGGTTCTGTTCTATAATTTGCACTCACAAATGGCCTGTCAGTTGGTTATATGATCAGCTCGTTAAATATTGATGAGCCATATTTTTCCCTCACTGCTGTTCTCAGCTGAGCCGGCTTGGAACTGTAAGCAAATCATTGTGTCAGTCACTGTGTGCTGCACATCGCATTCCCTTTCTTTCTCGCTGCCTTCCTCTAATAATTTCCTGTAAAACTTGCTGCTTGCCTCTGTGGGGAATAGCAGTAGCTCAGGTCATCCATCAAGCAAGCACTCTGTGTCAGCAGCTTCTCTGATGATAGAAGGTGATTCTCATATGGCATAACCATCAGAAAACCACAAAGAGGAAGTCACACTTGTCAACTCGGGTCATAAACCAAAGGAAATCTCCATGCGCCTTCTAGTACCTGTCAAGCATCATATTAAAGAGACATGGGGATGGAATTCCAACACAGCAGCATAGCTACAATGACTTGTGAATGTGTTTTCAGTATTAAAATACATACGTTAGAGAAATCTGAATGATAGCCACTATCACAGATCATGTTGTCATCTTTTCTGACTTCTTTCCTGCATCATTTCTCTAGAGATGGTTCACATGTGCAGATCTGGCCTGGAATCATGAACCCTAATCCAGGTTTAATGGATTTTGTTGTATGACAGGTAATAAAATTGTCATTATTCAGGATCTACAGCTTCCTATAAAATAACATTGATCTTGAAGCATCGGTTATTGGTATTTGTTAAATTTTGTAGTGAAGTTTCATGTAATTGTAATTAATGATTTAAAGAAAAGAAAATCTCTCTCTTGAAATTCTCTCATCTTACTATCCTTTATTGTACTAAAAAATATCATGTTGGCACATTTATAAAAAGAGAGAAATAAATGCTGAGTGGTTTTATTATTTGACAGTGTGACTAATATATATTTGCAACTATGTAGAACATGTTTTTAAAATGAAGTGAATGTGTTACATCAAAATAAAACTTAATATGAAAAGTTCTAATATAAAAATGCAGTGCTAAAAGTAGCTGGATTATCAGTATTGAGAAGATAACATTTAGATTTCAAAGGAATTCACAATGTAAACACACTACTGTGGGATTCTCCACCTTCATTTTAGTGCTCAAGTGCAATTTGGACCTCTTGATCTCCCAACGTTTGCCTATTCAAAATATTACGTTAGTGATTAAGGGTATCTGTAAGATCAGCTGAACATATGTCCAAAATTTCAATCTTATTTTAGTGACAGTGAATATCACACTTTAAATTTTCTATTATGGTCTTCTGGACTATTTATAAAAAAAATATTTTTTGCTATATTCAAAGAGATAATTTGCAGAATCCTTTTAATAGATTGGCTCACTGATGTATGTGTCGGTTTTTTCTTTGTTTACTACAATGCTTATGAAATTACTGTGTTCTTTGCATGTGTCAGTATCTTTGTGTACATGTTCTTATATACCTGTGCATTAGTGTATGGGGGCCTAAGGTCAATAAAAAGAATGTCTTTATCATTTGAACCACTTTATTTCTTTTTGGAGACAGGGTCTCTTACTGAAGTGGGAGCTCACCCATGTAGCTAGACTTCCTGGCCCAAATGCTACAGTCATCCTCATCTATCTGGGATTGCAGGAACCTGTCAGGTGCCTGACTTTTACATGGGTTCTGGTAATTGTATTCTTGTCTTCTTGCTTGTGTTGCAAGCATGTTACTTACAGATATGTCTCCCTCGTCTTCATGTGTGTTCCTTATTTTTGGAACTCTTTCTTTTGAATAGTGCAACTTTAAAATGCCTAATAATAAATACTGGTGTTTACATTTAAGAAAGAAAAACTAAGCAATGGCTGAATTGCATAAGCATACTGATCAATAAGATCGTTTATTAAAATACTTTTCAACAGTATCTGAAGGACAGATCTAGAGCTAAATCATGCAGACAATAGCAAGCAACCCCTATAGTTTAATGGGTTTACACAAATGTTTATTTCTTGCTTTTACTGAAATTCCCCCTGGAATATGTTTCTGTTGTGTGATTGTGTCAGACTCATTTTGGAATTTTTCTGGAATAGCAACAGTTATTGTTTGGGTTTTATTAATCATTATAGAATAAAGAATTAAAGTATACCTATCAACAGTCAAATGGTTTACTCTGTTGAATATGAGCAACTCATTACTCGCAACTAGGTAGAAGGCAAATTAAATGATGAGAAAATGAGAATGTACAGTACTATAACCTGCTAATGAAAATCAGGGATTTTGGGCCATGATTTCTGGGAATGGTTGATGACTGCTGAAGCTCAGAATTCTTTCAGGATTTTAGCTAGATGTATGAAGAGATTAGGTATGCTCACTCTAATGCTCCCTATATCATGCCATGACTAAGGTCTGTTTTAATCTCCAAATATTCAATTATGTATAATTTTATACTTGCTGAAACCAAGCCAGCAATATTTGGGGTGCCCGTGGTAAGACTATGGATATTTTCTAACATGCACTCATAGATTTTTAAGACAGTATTTTTTTATTTTCAGACAATAAACATGCTCTATAAATAATTTGAAGTAATGTGCTGTTATTTACTGATTCATCCATGTTTATAAATTCTAGGTTTCACATAGTTTTAGACACGAGTCACACTAATGACTTCTAAATTTTAAAATCAAAATTAACCTTACTATTTTCTCCAGTTCAAAATGTTGGGTCATAATCTAATCACCATTTATGACACAAATTAGATCTTGTATAATTTTAATATACACTCGTCCTGATACATTCCCACTCCATATTTTCTCTTATCAGGGGATTAAGAAATAATCTCATTTATTTCATTTTTTTCTTCTGTACCTTTCACTTTTCTATTCAATTAAGACTAAGTTTACCCAAATGATAAAAATAATTTATTCGAAAGCGGGAAGAGCATTCCAGCATACCTGTGAAAATAGTCACAAATTATCTGGAGAGGTTGAGGCAAATAAAACAAAATGAAATTTAACTATGTAGAGTCTATTATATTAAATGAACCAAAATAAGAATGTAATTAAAATGAGACAGGGCTCTTAAGTTTTTGTGGTACTTTTCTTTCTCTTCAACCATTCAAATATGCTTCAGTATGTAGACACAGTCTCTCCACCCTGTAACTGGGTGACAATCAACACCCTTTTCTCAACAAGCAAACAGCAGAGTTTATGGTTGTAACATCGCTATGAGCACAGACTATCTGCCTCACCTTCCTCTTTCAAGAGCATGGAGAGCAACACACCCCAAAAGAAAAAAAGCACAACCCACAATGTGTCACCATACAGAGAGGTCCAAACAAATCTTCTGTCATTTTCTTGAAGCCAGAAGACAAGGGACTGTCAGCCCCTACTCATCTGAAGTACTCAGACCCCACTAGGAACATCAGGGAAGGCAGGTTCCATTTTCCTTTCCCAGCAGATACTTAAAAATGCTAGAGGAGCAGAGAATCTAAGGATTCTGTCCTGTGCAGGGGGTGGGGGGTCTTAGTGGAATAGCAACAATAAAATGTCATTTAGGAGCTTCATTTCTTCATTGTAGATGTGTGCTTATAGCAATAAACAAAAATGTAAATGGAATTTTATTTTACTTTATTTCACCTGAGAAACTCAGTGACCTGCAGCCGATGCATCCAAGTGGCATGGCAGAACTGATTGGAATCTTCTTCTTTCAGATTCATCCTGCTTTTCTAGAGAGCTAGTGTGATTGGTATCCTCTGTCTTTATATTAATACTTCCCTTGGTAAGTGTGTTCTGCATGTGTCAATACATGGGTAAAGCTGGGAAGATCTATGAAATATGAGAATGAAAATGTGTTTTCCTCTTGTTTCAGTTCTTTTTTCAAAGGGTTTTTTTTTGTATATTTGTTTGGTTTTGGATTTATGTTTTGTTTTGTTAGATTTTGTTTTGTCTTTGTATCACAAGTTTCTCTTTTTCCAGGAAAATGGTATGTGTTATTACATGGTGGATAGGAGATGGTGAAAAATTAGAAACTTTTCACAGGAACACAAAGATGAAATGTGGATTCAGAATCTTCTAATACATTTGGTGAGAAATACAGATGTTTCTCAAAGAAATGATAAAAGTAATTCTTTCAGATGAATGTAACTGAAATGGAAAAAAAAAACAGTGTAAGCCAATTTTATAACATAAGAATAAATTCAGAATTCCACACTAAATCAAGACTTTGCTGAGTTTGCGCTGCAGAAGAACAGGAAAATGTCATAGCCAGGACAGGAAAACACTAAAATTTAATTTAGACCTTTCATCTCCTTATGATTCTGGGAAATAGTTGGTAGGTTAATATGCAAAAGAAATGCTGTCAAAATAAAATTCAAATAACTGGTTTTCCTTTAGGCTTTATCTAAAAATGTATTTTCATCTAGATAAGACAATTTCTTATGAGAAAATATTCATAAGCAGAAATACCATATAAGCAGCTTACCTGTTATGCTACTTATTTGTTTGGATTGTTTTAAAATATATTATTCTGGCCAGGCAGTGGTGGTACACATCTTTAATCCCAGCACTTTGGAGGCAGAGCCAGGCAGATCTCTGTGAGTTTGAGGCCAGCCTGATCTACAGAGCAAGATCCAGGACAGACACCAAAACTACACAGAGAAACCCTGCCTTGAAAACACACACACACACACACACACACACACACACACACAGAATTCTGTTTTCCCACTTTTATTGAACTTGTAGTGGAGGAATATTAGTATCCACTTCAAAAGTTCACTGCCTATAACTGAAAAGTTTTAAAAGCATCAAGATACACCAGCTCCTCCTTATTTTACATTCTAACCGTGCACTGAGTTATTGTGTACACAAATGTGTTGGCAGTGGTCATATATGAGCTATAGATGTGAAATTATGAATAAATAGAACAAATTTCATTTGGTTATTTCACAGAAAAATAAAATATGAACTTTTACACTGAATTTTAAGGGTCAACTGCCCTGGACAATACTTCCTATTGAGTCTAAGAAATCATAATAAATTATTCAAGGGAAAATAATATGAAGAACAGATGCTGAGGCAGGTGGATTTCCCAGTGTCTAAGAGTGCACCCCTCTTTTGCAGAGGATCTTGGTTCTCAGCTGCCATTCCAGCCATTTAGAACTTCATCTCCAGGGATTCTCATGCCTGTTGCCTTCACGGGTACCTGCACTGAGGTGATCATACCCACACACAGACAAATATACAACAAATATTTTCTTAAAACTGAAACAATCTTTAAAATAAAGGAACAAACTCTTTGTGTGCCATGTTCTTCGTATATTACAACTTATATTCTAGTTTGTAGACTGATTGAATGTCATATTTGTGCATTTTTTCCTCACTTAAAAAAAAACTTGCTGGAATGGGACACTAGTTTTGGTGCTAAAAGAAGACAAAGATGGTACTGAGTAGGGAAACTGGCTTTCCTTATGCTAATTTGCAATCACAGACTATGGTCTCTTCCATGACCAATTCTTTGCCTTCTTTGTCAGTTTCCACTTAGGAACACAATGACATTTTTGCAGGCATATCGCATTTAGTCAAGGCCTGTAAAGTCTGAGAAAAGATTTAAAAATTTGCTCTAGGGTCTGCCACTTCAGTGATCCTTTATGCTGTACCTGCTAGATGCTCCCACAGTCAGTCTTGACCACCACCCCTCTTTGCATTCTGCTCCTGAGATGTGGATTCTTCTCCATTTAGATTTAATGCTTTTATGGCTTTTATTGAACCAATTTGGTCTGATCTCCACAGATGCCTCGGCACCATCAATTTTCTTTACTCTTGCTTGTACAGTCTTTTCCTGTGTGGTGATCTTACCTAGCCCTGACAATGAATGGTAGCTTGTCTCTAGAGAGAAAATGAAACAAAATAAGCCATGCTTGTTACTGTCTCAACCATTAAAAATAAAGGAAAGGAAAGAAAAAGAAAAAAAAACATGAAAAATGGAACTGTGTTTGATAGATGGGAAGGATGATTCTATTCTTACTAAATGAGCACGTGTGTTAGTTTCTCACTTACTCAGTTTATGAAACCTAAATTACTCAGATGGTGCCTCTATTTAAACCAAACTTCCTTTACATCAGTCCTATTCTTAGTCCATAATTAAAAGGCCATGTAGCACTGTAGTGGGATCCTTAGGAGCATCTCAGTATTGTAAAAAAAAAAAAAAATCCACGTGTATTTAATTTTACTGATTATCTGACTGAGGAGTAAACTAGGCTGTTTTGCTTGATACTGGTTTGTGCTTATTCCTCCTAGTAGGGTGAGTCTTGATGCAGTCTCAGCTGCTTGTCCTCTGTGTTTGTTGATGATATTTTCTTTTCTTGGATTTCTTCATATTCCTTGTCTTTCAGCTGATTTGCTTTATGCCTTCTACACCAAGACTATAACCTCCTATTTCCCTTCTGAACAAAGGCAATCATTTTGCCTGCTCATCCAATGAAATTTGAAAATAGATCGCCATCTCTCCTTCCCCTTCTTCTCAAAACACATAGAAGCAAAATTTTGCTCAAAAATATTTCATGGCCTCTTCCATACCTGGTTGGCATGATTTATGAAAATTCAGTGGGTGCTTAGGGGTTTTTTGAACTGTGATTATTTAACTATTGTGATTTAAATAGGACAAAGGACTTAAAGTCTATGGTTTATTTGTCTGAGAATTTGGAGATTGTTGCCACAGATGTGAAGCTATTTTATACAGGGATGCACATCAAAGAGAGATTTTAGAATGAGATGCTCTTTAATACATGATGCAGAAAAACAGAACTAAGTCCATTTCTCAGACCTGTCTACAGAAAAATGAAATGAGCCATTCTTTAGAATATTTTTTTCTCTACAGATTTATAATTAAGTTGAGGATCTGGAGTTGAGGTCACTCTGGATTTAGAGTGAATTGTACATTAAAGGGTGAGTGTGAGGCATAAAATGACAAGGAAAGGAACAGCAGAAAGTAATACATATTAAAGTGAAGGCAGATTTTGGAATGATGAGTCTACCAAAACATGCCAAAAATTTGCTGGTAAGCTCCCAAAATGGTACAATGTAATGTAATGGATTCTCTCAGAGCAGATGGGGAGAAATGATGCTTTGAGTACTTTTATTTAGGATATGTGCACTCCAGAATTATAAGAGAATGAGCTATAGTATTTAAAAGAGCAACTTCATGCTCAACTGCTCAAACAATCCTAGAAAAGTTATGTGTCATTTTACCATATTTTCTGCAATCACACTTTTGAAGACCTTTTATTTTATAACATCCAAATCATAGAACTATACTATAACATATATAGTGTCTTATGTATTCATACCCACCTAAAACAAGGATGGACTTTTTAACACTTGATGTGTATACAAACAATGGTTTATCATTAAGTGGAATATTTTTAGTTTTAAAAAGGTAGCAAACCGCCAAAAATAATGAAATGGATTTCAAATGAAAGATGGAAGTCTGAAAAGAATGTATATTATGTTCCCAACTACCCTATTGCAATGCTAAATCCACTGTTTCCTGGAGGCTTTGTATGAGGAGTGGTGTCAGAGTCATGTTGAATGAAAGGAGAGAAATGTTTAAGCATATGGAGATATTCTGCATCACATTAAGATGGTGAGTAGAAGACATTAAGCCTATTTTAAAATCCAGAATTATGGTGCAAAGATACCCTAAGGTGTGAAGATAAAATTAAATATTACTTGGATTGTTTGAAAGTCCAGGATAGAGTATAAATGTGACAAAACCATCAATTTTAAATATGTGAATTTAATTCATTGAAGATGAGGGGTGAAAAGCCTGGTGACATAAATAATTCTAGAATGGAGTGGAATTACTCAGCTCACAGGCAAGACGCAAAGGAACTGTTCCTAAGCTTCATGCCCTGGCTGATAAAGGTTTTTATTTTACGAAGCTTAGATCAAACAGTTCTGAAATTGGTCTGCGAATAATGGAATCAAAACGAAGAAAATGGTTGGTGGATTGCAGGATCTCTCAGTTTGGGAATAGCAATGAGAGATTATAGAATAGAATAAATACTAAATTCATATTTATCTGCAGTGGTCTTGATGTTTACATGCAGAAATCTTTAATGGAATGAAATGTGCATTTCTCTATTGAGAGGATATTAAAGTAAATGCTATCCACAAAGCAGAAAGTAAACTATGGTTTGTGACTATTTACTACACAGTAGATGTGATGATATATTTATAGCTTTCACTCTCATAAGGAAAAGGAGACTCCTTAGACAAAGAGCTAAATGTAAGACTGGTGCAAAGATACCAAAGCAAATATAAAACACTCTGTAGTGTTAGAAATGTGTTCAAAAGAGAAACAAAAGAAACTCGGCTCTAGATGTGGCAATGTGACGTAAGAGCTAGCAGAATGAACAGCAGGTAAAGCAGTTTGGGGGAAGAGAGCAAAAGGGAAAAATGAGGTAGAGCCAAGGGTGAGATAATGAGGAGAAAAAGAAGAAAGGAAGGAGAAAGAGAAGAAGAGAAGATGAAGTGATTAAAACACATTATTGTTGATTTATACTGATATAAAATATTACTGGATAAACATCATATGTCTAGAACATAAATATCAAGTGCAGAATCCTATATAAACTCCCATTACTTAAGATTAGGCTATATGAGGCTAAAAGGGGTGACACAGCCATTACTGCTTTTACAGAGGACAAGACTTTAATTCCCAGAACATCCTACACTGTCATTTGAACTATTCCAGTGCCCCTGCACAACACACACACACACACACTTTATATATATATATATAAATATATATATATAATGTGCCTTGTAATAGCAATGCCTTAACAATGGGATATTAAATGTAACAAATCTTGACTAAAAGTCATTCAAGCCACTCTTCAAAATATTTGTCCATTATCCTTTGAAACCACTAAAGTACTCAAACACAATGAAGGTCGGCAGAGCTGTCACAGGCAAGAAGTCCCTGAAGTGTTAGTATCACTGTACTTAAAGATTTCTGCTACTTACACTAACAGAAAGCAAATATTCAATAAAAGTTAAGATTGCAACATGTACATAATTTAATGATAATAAACACTGCCATCAATGATACATCAAATACATATCAATATTTATTCTTTAATTTGATGTTAATAGTGGTAATACTTATACATGTGTGTTACACAGTGTTTTTTTTTTTTTTACTTCCTGATACTTCTGTGTGTTTGGAACTATTCAGTCTTTTCAAATATTAAGAAATTGATCTGGCATACAAAAAAATTTAAGGACAAGATTATAAACCTACTGGTTAACAAGTCTCAACTGCTTATCCTGTATCATCTGAAGAACAAGGTAAGAATGGCATAGGCTGTAAGGTTTGGTAGTACCAGAGGTAAATATAGAACACAAAGATTTAAACACACAGTATCTACAATTATGAATTATGTTGACTGAGCCAATATTAAAGTTCAAATGACTTCAAAATCAGAGTCTGAAGATATCAGGTTATGGCACATATGGTACATTTTCCACCTTGGGGAGACTTCTCTTAGGGGAAAGCTACATCTCTATGTTTCCCACATAAAAATCTTACAAAATTATCCTATAGAACGACATGTTGTTGAAAATGGTTATGTATTTTCAATACTGTTGTTCAAATCTTAGATGATCTTATAATAAAAAACCTGGAGCCAGATATTGGGGTGAAAGCTGAAAGATCAGAAAAGCAGAGCAAGTCACAGCCAACCTCACCTTGCCAACTCCTCTGCCAATCCTGTTTCCTCAGACTGAAAACCTCCAAGTCCTCATTGGAAAAGGTCTCAGTTGAACTGCTTTAGTTCCTGTTTCCTCGGGCTTTATACACCTTTCTCTGCACAGCCATGACACTCCTGGGATTAAAGGTAAGTGTGCTTCCCAGTACTGGGATTAAAGGCATGTGCCACCACTGCCTGGCTGTTTCCAGTGTAGTCTTGAGCTTACAGAGATCCATATGGATCTCTGCCTCCTGAGTGATGGGATTAAGGTTGTGTGCCACCACTGTCTGGCCTCTATGGCCAGTGTAGTGGCTGGCTCTGTCCTCCAATCCCAGGCAAGTTTATTAGGGTACACAATATATCACTACACAATACTTTAATTCTCTTAGGTCAGATAATGTCCTTAATTTATATAATATGCTTAATTTATATGCTGCTTTACTCATTTTTCTTTAATAAAAAATGCTGTGCTCATGCTTACTAATGGCACAGCATGTTATGTTTTGCTGTCTGTGAATATATTGTGTATTTTTAAAAAATTCTTTCTAAAAATCACAGTCTCACTCAATAAACCTGGGTTGGTTGTGAAGCCACCTTGTGGATTAGGCTGACCTCAATTTCCTGGTAATCGTAGTACCTCAGCATCCTGTGTTCTGGGATCACAGGGAAGCACCACAAAACATGGCTGTGATGCTCAAATTAGGCCCAATGTGTGAATCTGTTCAAACATTTCTTATTAATTTATGGTAAATATATTTTCAAATTTACCCACTTATGTTTTTGAATTCACTTTACATTGCTGCCATAGCACATAGCTGTGAGACACCTCACCAGAAACCTCTTACTCCACAAGCTACAGAGATGGCACAGTGGTTAAGTATGCTTGCTGCTATGACATGAAGACCACATTTTAGTTCACAGCACCCACATCCACAGACTCACAAATGCCTGTACCTCCATCTCTAAGAGAGTCAACACCTTCTTACCTTTGAGCACACAGGCACATACATTTTTATTTTTTTAGATATACACGCATATACACAGACACACAATAAAAAGCACTAAAGAGAACTTTTTAGTTCTAAGCTAAATGTAACTCAGTGTCTATTAGTCAAGTTTGTGTTACTTTCTCTGTGATCTGTTCATTAACATTCTTTACTTACCTTCTATGATAACAATTTGCTTGGAGACTCTGTGTATGAGTACCACTGTGTGGTACTGTTCTTTCTGTTCATAATTTATTTCTTTCAGCATGCTCTTGAGTTCCATCCCTGTTGTTACAACCTTGGGGTTTAGCTTTTCAAATAAATGAATGGTATTCCAGTGTGTACCATATTATAATTATCCATTCATCAGTCAACCATAATCCAGCTTTTGTGAATAGTACTGCATGAATTTGAGAGATCAGTGTTCCTTCAACATAATAAGCACATTAATGGGGGCTTAAACACAGGATTGAGATTAAAGGATAATATGGAAGCTGAATTATAAATTTTCACTAATATCTATTTTCTGTAATGTCATTATTTATTTATATTCCCAGTAATAATGCCCTTGAATTCCCTTTAGTCCACACCAGACCTTTGATACTTTCCAGACCTTGCTACTTTTGATCTTTTACACAGTTGCCAGTCTTACCAGAATGGGGTAATATCTGATAGCGTATATTGACAACATTTTTAATGTATATTTATCCAGGTTAAATAAACAAATTAAATTAAAAATTTGAAATGTCTACCATATTCCATGCCATGTGGATGCAGCAGTTCATCTTCTCCTTCTTCCCTCCCTCTCTCCCTCCTCCCTTCCTCCCTCCCGCCTCCCCTCCTTACATTCCACCTCTCTTTCCCTGTGGCTCACTCTCTTCTTCTCTCTCCTTGACTCTTTCTCAATCTCACTATCATATTGTCATATCAAATTTATAAAACTAGTACATGCCATTTTCCCTTTGTTTATAATAGATTACCAAATCAAATGTATCCCTTTCTCCTGGGGGATTTAATTGTTAATCTAGCAAGCACTGTGAGCTGGGCCTAAGGGCCTCTTGGAGCCAAATGCAGGCATAGAAGGATGGAATATGAAAAATGGCTGTTTCTAGAGTTCAGGCTTACATTAGGAAGACTCAATAGTGTGGATTTCAAAAGATTAGACACTTTTGCTTTTTCTGGTTGGAAAATGTGAACTGGACTAAAGGACAGTAGCAAATTCAATTTAAAGAGACCCTGTTGTGGTACAGAGTGAACCAATGTGGAGAGCCAAGGTGGGATGCCGATAGCTTTGTTAATCTTTCCTAGAAGATTGTTTCTTCCCTGCCGGCCAGGAGAAAGGCCAGGCCACTGGTAGTGAGAAGCTATTTTATTACCCTTTCTGTCATTCTTCTGTGGAAAAGCACATAATCATAATTAATGCACCATTGAAAGCCGCTCTCCTCCCTCGCAAGTGAGAATCAGCTTGATTAAATGAATAAGACTTTGAAGTGAAACATGAAAACTCATGGTGAAACTGGCAATATTTTAATTTTCTATTCAAGATTTCAAACCATCTTCCAGTGGCTCCATGCTATTTAAAACTTGTCAGCTCCGCAGTTATTCTGATGGAAATTACAATAAATGTCAGTGAAGGAGAATTTTAATAAGTAAGATAGTTTCTGAGTTAAGCATATTTTCATCCCCTCCAGAATTCACCACCTGCTCATGCAGCACATTGCTCTGCTTCTGAATAAAGAATATTCACATTTCTCCAACGGTAAGAGTTAAGATAGTTCAGTATACATATCCGGTTAGCATTTACCTAAGACCAACAAAGTGATTAATTTAGTGAAAAGGCTACAATGGAGTGCCTCAGGTGTTCAGGAAATGGTCTGGTCCTGTCAGTGTGAAGTGATGAGTGACCATTCTGGATAGTGATGGGGCTCTGATCTGGATATTACACAATCACCACTGGTTATTATTAGCTGAATTCTTGGTGACATAGCATTGAGTTTGTTTAAGAAAACAATGACCAAGTGAGAATGAAGTGATCTCTAGAAAAAAGTTAGTAGACTGGAGAGTGATATTTGCCACTAGGTAGCAGAAATCATATGAGCTCTTACCCTTCAACTGAGGGGGAAAATAAAGATTTAGAGGTAAGCTTTAAGACTTCATTCATTGAATTTAAACTCACTTGTTAATGGAGAAGACATATAACTTAGATATTCTATCCCTTGTCTAAATTCATCAACTTTTAAATTAAAAACTAAATGTAGGAATAAAGAATATTGTTTATCATAAATTATTCAGACCATTTGCTAACCTAAACAGATAGAGTTGACTTCTCCATAGTAATGCTTCCCTGTAGTGCTGCTCAGAGTGAGGGAAAGATCCTTTAGAATTGGTAGATGGTGAAATTCAATGCTGCAGTCACAAAATCACATGCTGTTGTTTTAAAAACACACTATTGTTACATAGGTCATTCTTGTTTAATTCAGGAATATATTGCAAAGAAAAACCAATGACAGGAGTTAAGACACATCATGTCTACAATTAATCCAATATTCATTATTAATAATATCAAGAAGTTTAGGGATGTTTTATAAAATACTATTTGGAGCTGGATGGATGTCTCAGTGTTTAAACAGGCTTGTTGCCTCACAATGAAAGCCATATGACTCAAGGTCAGTCTCTGGGCCCTACATAAAGACAGAAGGCAAAAACTAACTCTATCTAGGTGTTCTATATTTCCACATGACCATAAAAGCCTAGACAGTCCTCTCTACTGCACTTATTTTTATTACTCTAAAAAAATCATACCTTATGAACATATACTTTATCCAAAAGCAGTACCATTGTGAACTTGCTGAAATTTGATTTCCAAAAATAGGTCCCGTATGGTAGCTAATATCTGTAATCGAAGCACGACTGGCTGAGGCAGGAGGTTTAGGAGTTGGAGGTCGGCCCAAATTACGAGAGACCTTATGTCAACAAAATAAAAATAAACATAAAATCAGTCAAAAAAGAAATTGTAAAATATATTTTCTTATTTTTTCTAATAAACAGATATCATGATGACAGGCACATTAATTCATGTGCTTTCCCGATCTCTTTCATGATGAGTGTTTTATCTATTAGTTTGCAAATTATTCTTGGATTTGAATGTTTTTGTTTTTTAACTTGCTTATAGATTATAACCTACTTAACCTACTCTACCAGTTTGACCAACAATTGAAAGCATGATTTTTTTCTCATTATAAGAAAATCTTCTATGTGTTGATGTACATTTTCTCAAAGGGAATATAATTTTGAATGGACACCATAATGTATGTTTTATTTAAATTATGATATTCTGTATGTTTTCCTTGAATCCAATACAAATGCAAAATAATATTTACACAATTAAATTTTCTATCTCAAAGTAACTGTTGAGAACATCAGAGATAATGTTCTGTGTCAATATCAATCCAATATATCTGCTCTTTGAGTGATAGGCTGGAGGAATGACTTCTGATATTACAGATCATTATCTCTCATTATTGGCATTAAGTGGGTGTCATTCCATTGCCCCTTAAGTGCTGGATGATTTTTTGCAGAAATATAAGTAAAACAATAAAAGTATCTTTTTTTTTCTATCACAATATCTTCCAAATCATAGTTCAAGAACAAACTTGAAGCTGTTCTTCATTCAGTTTTACTTTCCTGTCAAAAGATTTCTTTTAAATTTGAACTGTTATTTAAAAAAAACTTCTTCCTAGGGATTTTGTCATAACTCAATTAGAGCTGACAGCACATTTCAAATTCCTCTTTTACTTTAACAAATTACTCTACCAATGCTCCTCCAGGCTGCACTTTGATTATTAATTAGCACACACATCGTGCCGCTAAAGGGAGAAGGCTTTTTTTTTTAATAGTGAGGTTCTTTTTCCTCTGGATGAAGTATAATGAGTGTAACGGCTTATTCAAGTGATTGGGGTTGGGGCTAACTTAAAGCTTATCCTTAAATCTTCATTTTTTTCTCAGTTTAAGGGTAAGAATGGACATGAGAAAAAAAATGAAGATTTAAGGATAAGCTTTAAGTTAGCCCCAACCCCAATCACTTGAATATTGCTGAATTGTTGTGGTTTACAAATATATTTAAGGATACACAAACTTTAGAAGGAAGGTAATTTATACTCTGCTTTCATCCATTAAGAGGACATATTGAATCTCCAATATTAATTAGCAACCAGTTTTCAGGTAAATAAATATATTTAAAATAAATAGAAAAATAATTTCTTCTTCAGTAACAAACTAGTACATACTTATGCATATATGTTGATATGTAAGATGATTACTAGACATATATTTATATAAATATTTATCTTATAAATATTTATGTATATGTGGGTATATAGGTATAAATAAATATAATTATACATAATCTGTCTTATGCTTTATTAGCAGTAGATTGAAAAATATATTAAATTATAGTTACTTAAGAAAGACTTAAAAAACGGGATAAAAGCAAAAACTTTAAAAAGTTTCCTGTTATGTTTTGATGGTATTCTGTTGGGCACAGTAACTGTATCTATTAATAGGAATAAAAATTAATGACAATGATAAAGCATATATAATGACATTTATAGAGAAAAAAACTTAATGACTTACAGTGTCTCCTAAATCTTGAAATAGCACATGCTTGAATGATGCTCCTTGTAGACAGTAAAACATTAAACTAAGTATCTATGAGGACAGCTTATTCTGCAGTTCAGCTCTGCTTCTGTTAGTTTATTTTTCCATGCCTTTGCTGTGAATTTGTTGATAGACAGAAAATTGTTACTTTTGCTATCATGGGTTTAAGATCATTTTCCTCCAGAAGGCTGCTCATTGGTGCCATTTTCAATTTGTAATCTAGACACAGGATTAATGCACCACTTGAAATACAACAGGTTTTCAACTTTTCAAGTTTATCTCTTTTATAGCGAAGTCTAGAATCCAGTTTTTGGCTCCCATGTATCAAAATATACCTCATTCATTTCAATATTCTACAACAGATCAAAGATATATTAGTCATATCTCAGTGATTAACCTGCTATACAGTTACATTTTATGATTCAAATCTTTACATTAAATTATGAAACTAAGTAATTGCCAAGTAATAATTTTTCTACAATATTTGGTTGCATCATAAGAAATAAGAAATAATGATGAGTTAAAATTGAACAGGATGAAGTAACTGTGATGTGAAGTTGAACAGTGTAATGGCTGCTTTTGTGTGTCAACTTCACCCAAGCTACAGTCATCAGAGAGGAAGGAGCCTCAGTTTAGGAAATGTGTCCAAGAGATCCAGCTCTAAGGCATTTTCTCAATTAGTTATCAATAGAGGAGGGCCTAGCCCACTGTTGGTAGTTCCATTCCTGGATTGGTGGTCCTGGAATCTATAGGAAAACAGGCTGAGTAAGCTGTAACACAAATCTTAAAACGTCTTAATAATAAAATCATACCCGGAGGCATATACTAGGGTAAATTCTGAAAGATCAGAGAAGCAGATAAAGCTACAACCAACCTCACCCTGATAGATAATTTCTCAGCTGAACCTGTTTCCTCAAACTTGAAGCCTCTGTATCCTCATCCGAATGGATCTCAGGTGCACTGCTGCTAAAAGCCTAAAAGCTTAACAAGCCTAGTTCCTGGTCCTCACAACTTATATACCTTTCTGCTTCCTGCCATCATTTCCTGAGATTAAAGGTGTGTGCCACCATGCCTGGTGGTTTCAAGTGTGGCCTTGAAATTCAAATGGATCTCTGCCTCCCAAGTGATAGGATTAAAGGTATGTGTGTGGCACCATTTTCTGGCCTCTATGTTTGTCTAATGGCTGTTCTGTTCTCTGACCCCAGATAAGTTTATTGGGGTAAACAATGTATTAGGAGACATATCACCACAATAAGCCAGGGGAAGCAAGCCAGTAAGAAGCACCCCTCTATGGCCGCTTCATCAGATCCTGCCTCCAGGATCCTGCCCTGTTTAAGTTCCTGTCCTGAATTGCTTCAATAATGACCACCAATGTGAAAGTGTAAGCTAAATTAACCTTTTCCTTCCCAATTTGGTTTTTGGTCATTGTGTGTCTCATTACAGTAACAGAAACCCTAATACAAAGAGCAAATATGATATATTGAGTAGGCTGATGAATATAAACATAATATTGGAACACTTATAATATTGGAAAACCTGCCAGCTAATTCTGTCTTTGTTATATTTCATTTATATACTATTTTAAATTCTACTGACTGACATTTTAAATGAAGAAAGTATAGTTCTATAGAGATAGATTTCATGTTGATTAGTTTGCAGACAAGAAGAAGTATGTATTTATCTCTCTAGCTTCTAAAGGACTCTGTGCTGGTAAACAATGGACTGAAGTTGGTATCCACGGGAGAAAAGAAGTATCATTTTGAACGTCTTCACAATACTCACTCTAGTAATGATGAAAGCAAGGCTTCTATTACTAATGTGTTTTTAGAGAAAAATATAACCTAAAATTTTCATTTGTTTATTTCAATAAGACAATAAGACCTGCATTTATATGCCATTATAAAATTCCCACCATTAAATTTCTTTAATAAGATAGAAATATGGCAAAGACAACAAACAATTGTTTTATAAGTTTCCAATATTATAAAAAAAAAAAAAGAATCACTAGGAGTTCAGCATATGAAGAATAAAGTGATTTCTTTAACTTACACTTTAACGGTTTTATTCCATGTTCTTTTCCTGGTCTTTGCTTTTGGGGTACCATGATGAGTCCATTTTCACAGTAGCATGAAATACAGCATGTAGATGAATTTCTAAACAGTCTTATTAAATAAAAATTTGACCCAGACACAGGGGTTAAAGACTGGGAGAGATCAGAAGAATAGAAACAGCTACTGCTAATCTTACCTCATCAATTCTTCAACTTCCAAATGCAAATTAATTCCTGTCTATCGACATGTATTTGTCTTGCTGTTCTGCTATCTAATTTGCTCTCTCTGTCCAGCTAGATCACTTCCTCTTCCTGCCCAGCTCTGTCACTTCCTATCTGTCTGTACAGACTTCCAGACCTCCAAGGTTAACTAGTGTTGGAATTTAAGTCATGTGCCACCACACCTGACTCTGTTTCCAGTTTAGCCTCAAACTCACAGAAATCTAGATAGATCCCTGTAGCTGGAAGTTTTCCTGTGTCCTGATCAGTCCGCAGCCACTCAGAACCAAGTAAATACACAGAAAGTTTTATATTAATTAAAACTACTTGGCCATTAGCACAGGCTCCCTACTGTCTAGCTTCTACAATTAAACTCAGCCTGTTTTTGTTAATCTATGTGTTGCTGTGTTTTCTGTGGCTTCACCTGTATAACATAACATGCTGCTCCCTGGACAGCAGGCTGGCATCTCCTGACTCAGCCTTCCTCTTCCCAGAATTCTCAGTGTCTGCTTATGCTGCCTGTACTTCCTGCCTGGCTACTGGCAAATCAGTATTTTATTTACCAACCAATCAGAACAACACATTCAGAGCATACAGAGCAATATCCCCAGCACTTCCTCTTTTCTTTTTTCAAAAAAGAAGGTTTTAAATTTAACATAGTAAAATTACGTATAACAAAACAATTATCAAGGAAGAATTATAGTTATAATACCTAGTCTGTTTGTATTTGCAAGATTAAAGAAGATACCCTATCTATCCTATATTTGTGAGTCTAAGGTTTCATATCTACCTTATCTCTTATCATCACCAAGGAAAACCATAATTATAACTATCTAATCTTCAACTACATCAAAGACCTCAAAATGGTATAATATTACCTAAATAAACAGGAAATGTGTTGTAAGGACTTCCAAAAATCTAGAATGACAGAGACAGCTGGCTGTCTTGACAGTCACCCAAAGTTCTTCTGCAATGTTGGGGCATCCATTTTCAGCCATATAGGACTTGAGTCTATCAGTCACTTTTCTTTGTGCCCTGCAGAATGTCTGGCAGTTTCCTTTGTGAAGCAGGAACCTGAAGGACCATTTTGCCTTGCAAAGTTCAATGGTCACCTTCCTATGTGTCCTGAATATCCAGTCAATACAACATTTTGTCAAACAGTCCAGGAAAGTACAGTTTCTTTCCAAATGGCTATTTTTGCCAAGAGGAAGATAAACTCTATATGGAGTGTCTTCAATGCCCATCTTCCTCTCTGAAGCAAATGGGTGCTGGCAGGAGCATATGTGTCTCATTGTCCAGAAAGTCTGCTTTTAAAACATTTTAAATGCCATATACTGTAGGTCTGTGAAGTGTTTGAAGATTGCCTACATTAGTGAATTATATCTATGTATGCCTAGAAAATGTAACATGACTAAGTTTGACTATGATAGAAGACTAATTATTAATCTGTATTCCTTAATTATCCATTACAATATTAAATGAGCTGTACAAACATAATAACTTAAACAAGAGTATGTATATATATATTATAACAAAAATCAACTCTAAACCTGTATCAATAAATTAAATCCACAGCAATGGAAAACATTTTTAAACAAGCTGTTGCTCAGTAAAAGTATGTTCATTAATCTACCCTTTTATTCTATCATATCTATATTCTATATATTTATATCATATCACCCTTTCTTCTTTTAGAAAGAGATTGACTATGACCAATAACAATTTGTAACCAACAACCTAAACAAATACAAACATCTATAATCTGTTTTTGGGAATGTGGGCATACTTTTCTAGGCTACTTCCTGCTGATAAAGGGTACTGTATTCTTATGGGGATCCTGAGAAAATTAATAATTATGGTCAAGTACAGACTGGAATAGTCTTTGAGGCAGCATTCTCTGAGCCAGTTGCCTTGAAGCTGTTTTTGGATGTTGGACCATCTGGGCCATGGTATCATTGGAGACCTTTGAGGGGGTCTTGGTTGTTCAAACCTAATGTATCCTAACCTGGGACAAATCCATAGCCTCTGGATTCCTGTGAAAACAAAAGCAGAGCTTCCTTTCCAAACTTAGACATAAGTTTTGAAATCAAGATACCTTTAAAATATACATATTGCTCTAACTCAGCAGCTTTTACAATCAAATGTCTCTCTGCCATTAAAAATATCAAAGACAATATAATTCAGTCTCTGTTTAATATCTATCTTTACTTGGCTTATTTTTTTATTTTTATTTTATTTTATTTTACAATACTATTCAGTTCTACATAACAGCCACAGATCCCTTGTTCTCCCCCTTCCTGCCCCCTCCCCTTCCCCCAGCCACCCCCCATTCCCACCTCCTCCAGAGCAAGGCCCCCCCCGAGGACTGAGATCAACCTGATAGACTCAGTCCAGGCAGGTCCAGTCCTCTCCTCCCAGACTGAGCCAAGCGTCCCTGTATAAGTCCCAGGTTTCAAACAGCCAACTCATGCAATGAGCCCAGGACCTGGTACCACTGCCTAGATGCCTCCCAAACAGATATAATACTTGGCTTATTTTTTATGTTATGTTTACTACCTCTTTAAAGATAGTAAAGTTTACTTTTTAAAACTATTTCTTTATATAGCTATCTATTCATTTTCCTCTCTCTTCCAAGCCTACATACATTTTTTATACAAACTGTAAACCATTTAAAGTCTTATTCCATCTGAATCTGCCCTACTGTGAATCTATTGCTTTAAACTGCAGCATTACTAGGGCTGAAATGGCAGCTTTGGCTGCTGGCTCTACCTACCTCAGTTTTCCAACATGATGATGGTATGTTTACAACCAACTCTGGGAAACAAGCTCACTGCTGACTCTGGGAACAGTGGCAGTGGGTCTATGATTCCATCCAGCAGAGTATAGCCCAGAAGCCTCTTCCTTCCTTCCTTCCTTCCTTCCTTCCTTCCTTCCTTCCTTCCTTCCTTCCTTCCTTCCTTCCTTCCTTCCTCCTCCCTCCTCCCTCCCTCCTCCCTCCCTCCTCTCTCTTTCTCTCTCTCTCTCTTTCTCTCTCTCTCTCTCTCGTACTAGCAAAAGCTATATCCACCACATATCATGATGCGCAGCTTGCAGAAACCTCTTAAGAACTCAGTGGGACTCTGCCATGCTGCACTCAAGCCCATACACTGCTGCAAACCTACCATCCTGTAGCTCAGGGCTTGCCTGAGAGACACAACTAGGAAGCTATTTTTTGCTCCATTTTAGAATTTTTTAAATCTTTCTCGGGTTTTAGGTGGAAACGCTTGCCCCACATTTTGGTCCCATTTGTAGCTGAAAGTTTTCCCGTGTCCCACCCAGTCCATAGCCACTCAGACCCAAGTAAACACACAGAGGCTTATATGAATTAAAACTGCATGGCCATGGCTTAAGCTTATAGCTAGCTAGCTCTTACATCTTAAATTAGCCCATAACTATTAATCAATGTATCGCCACATGTTCCGCGGCCTTACCTGCTTTCCATTACATGTTGCTCCTTGGGTGACTCACTGGCATCTCTCTCTGTCTTCTTCCTGTCTCTTTTAATTTCCCGCCTGCCTCTAATCTGCCTTGCCATAGGCCAAATGGCTTTAATTATCACCAATCAGAGCAACATGTTCACAGTATAAAGAGCAATATCCAAAGCAGATCCCTGCCTGCCAAGTGATAGGATTAAAGACAAGTACTACCATTGCCTGGGATCTATGTTTACTAGTCTGACCTTTTTCTCTGATCTCCAAACTTTATTTATTAAAGCATAAATAAAATATCACCACATTTCTGTACAAATACAATATCACCACAACAGCAAGACTACCGTATCAACTGCTCTTTCAATTTTGTCCAAAGGTTGGACCCATAAAGAAGAGTGTGTAGATAAAGAATAAAGATAATAAAATCCCTTGCTTTATCCTTATCAGCCATTAAATTCATCATTTTATTTGGAATGATGAATAGAGGAAAGAGAGATAAAGGATGAAATGAAGGATCATTTTCATGATTATTAAGTTCATGGAATCATAAGCTATTGTCTGATTTTAATCTGCCTGTTTGCTTGATTATTTACATTTGTATTTTGCATTATTTTGTGTGTTTATTTAATAATTGTGGATATATGTATGACTGTGTACTTTATTCATACTATTAATTACAATGCATTCCTGTGTCTGTTTATATTCTGTTATGATAAACACAAATTTAAAAATTATAAAATTGCCTAGTGTGGTAATGCATATCTTTAATACCTGCACTCAGGAGGCAGACGCATGTGGATCTCTGTAAGTTCTAGGCCATGGTGGTGAATAAAATGAGTTCTTGGATAGCCATGTTTGTTATATACAAAAACCTTGTCTTGAAAATAAATAGATCAAAAGAAAGTATTTTTTTTAAAAAAAAATTACAAAATTAATCCCCAATGAACATAGGAAGTTTCTCTGTTCTTTATTTTCTTTAGGAAATTTGCTTTGGAAATTCTCCAACTTAATTCTATCTGTCCCTAAAGTCTACATATTTTTACGTAAGTACCATGTGTAATGAATAAAATAATAAAGTTAGATCCAAATGATGAACATCAGAATCATGGGTCATGTGGAAATGTATGTAATTCTAAAGACTCAGAGAAAAATGTATAGCCATATAGCAAGTTGGAGACAAGCTTGGGCTATAGAACAAGACTGATCTTGAAAAAATATCATCATTCAAACAGAAGAGAACATATATTGACTGAAGAAAGTTCATATCGCCATCTACAACTAAAATGACACATTTAAACCCTACTGTTGTGCCTTAGCAACTATTCTCAATGCAGTTTAGTAGGAAATTATTCACTATAAAATGTATAGAATAAGATCTTACTTTTTCCACATTATGTAAGGTATTGAGCTATTATTTGTCTTTTATTCCTTTCTGTAAAACGGAGTATAGTAACCATTCCTCCAGACAACTTTATACTACTGATATTTATTTAATAGTTTTAAAGTTAATTTACAGTTGAACTTGGCATCGAGGTTACTTTTGATTATTTTTTGACCTATTATCCTTCCTATAATGAACTTGATTCTACACCAGATTTATATGGATATATTTTCACTTTTATGATTTCACAGAAAATAACCTTGTCATGTATAGACAATAAAATGCAAACAGCTAAGGCAGAGGAGCTGATGCAGCTATGTTTTGAAGAAATCTAATTGTGAGTTATGATTCCAAATTCAATGTCTGACAACTGATATTTGAAAGATAAAAAGCAATTTATAGGCCCTTTTTTCCATTTTCCTGGACTGATAAGGTTGTGGCCCTTTGAAGATTTCTATCAGCCAATTTTCAGTGTTGCTTCTACATTCTCGCTCAGCTTCCAATGTTGAATCAAAGTTGTGGCAAAAGTCACTCCTTGGTTCTGTTTACTCACTCATTATCCTTCAACCTTGGGGAAGTATGCTGGAAATGATGACTCTAATTCTTAAGGGGATGAAATAGTATGTCTGACATTCTTTATTGGTAGTTGACATTTATTACTGGTAGCTATGAATCTGCTCCTTCAGTGATTAAGATTTACCAGAGTACCTTGTTAGAGGTACTTGCTCAAAATGTTGTCAGTTTTCTTTATCTAACTTGCCTCATAACAGTAGACACAGAAACAAGAGCCCCTTTTATGGGAGTTCATGTTTTGTTACCAGGCTTGCATGGACCCTGTAGTTCTGTGACTATATCTTGGATGATAATTGTAATGTCCATGGGACATATTGGCAAAAAGGTAGTGAAAATGCTATGGCTTTAGGGTGATGGACTGATTGTTTTAGGAGGGCTTTTTGATGAGGGTAGCAAATAGAAAATGAGGAGAGTCTGGCCATTTATGGAAGCACTGGGGAATGTGGAGAGACAATCATTAGCAATAATATTTCAATTCTAAGATCAAAGATTTTTCAATTGATAAATAGTATAGTAGGGAGAGTAAATCCAGATCCAGCATGTGGGCTGTTGATTAAAATAAAATGCAATTTATAGCTCTTTTCTGTGAATGCTGGACCACTGTTTGGTTAGAGAATGAGACTAAAGAATTAGAATTTGATTATTTCTGTGAAGAGGTCATCTTGACATGAGTTTCTTCTTACCTCTTATCTCTGGGCCTCAGCAGTCTATTCATTCCCTTCTGCAAATCTTTCAACAGCTCACTCGAACTAGTTGCCTTAAAATTGAATGTCAGTTCTGCTTTCTACATACCTCCCACTACACTGATCACAGTAAGTCTATAGAGATAAATAAAAATACAATCCAAATAAAAATATTGATGCCAAGTGTCAAAGTTGGCTCAAAACTTAAAATGGTGAATTTCTGAGCAATATATGTATATATTTCAAATGCTATGGAAAAGAAACAGAAGAGTAGGTCAATTTGTTTCATATGACTATGTGTATTTGAAACTGGAAATTCACTGTGCTGCCTGGAGATGTCTGGGAGGGTTTAATCAAATTGTTTCATTTGATTTTGTGAAAATCTAGGGTCAGGGTCAGAGGCAGCCCATACTAGACAAAGACTTCTGTGTTTGCAATAACTCACATGAATAATTGGAAATAAATATCACTGATTACTCCTTCTCAGTCCATGCTTCTTTTTTTTTTTAAGTTCAGAAATGACCCCATGCTCTACTAGGCAAGCTCTTCAGTTTAGACGTGTCACCTCCCAGTGGATTAGGTGGTAAAGAACTAACCATTAGCATTAATATCTGACCCTTCTTCCAGAAAGGGATCTATATATTCCATATTCCATGGTGCATTCACAGGGAAAGGACCCAAATCTGGGGCAGTTAATTCTATCACAACTCTCTTTCCCTCTCTCCCTCTCTCCCTCTCTCCCTCTCTCCCTCTCTCCCTCTCTCCCTCTCTCCCTCCCTCTCTCTCTCTCTCTCTGTCTCTCTCCCTCTCCCTCTCTGTCTCTGTCTCTCTGTCTCTCTGTCTGTCTGTCTGTCTGTCTGTCTGTCTCTCTCTCTCTCTCTCTCTCTGTGTGTGTGTGTGTGTGTGTGTGTGTGTTTGTGTGTGTGTGTGTGTGTGGTGTTTGGCATGTGAAGATGAAGCATGGTAGGAGTGAGAGACAACACATAAAATCTGATGATGACTCCAATTTCTGTTCCAGATGTACTCTTTTTATAGAAGCAATTAGCATTGCCCCTGGCACCTATTATACAGCTATCAAACTGCCAAAAGATTCCATTCTCTTCCAAAACATAGAATGCACCAACAGCCATTGGAATTCATCTTGTCATGAAGGCACTAAACCTCCATTGTTTCCTTTCCCTTCAAAGTGTTCTGTCATAATTGAACTTGTCATATTTTAGTTTCACTCAGTATCTCAAAAGACATTGTCCCACTGTACCATGTTGGTGTCTATACATTGATAGGTCATGGAAAGGCAGATAACATGGATACATTTAGCAGTAAATGAGATTACCTAAAAAAAACAGAACTGTCAAATGTCAGGGATTTTCCTTTTCAGTCATGGTTGCTGGTATTTCTGACCTTGGCCATAGTAAAATTTCCCATTTATAATGAAAGGAAAAGTGAGTGCTCACTGTGTCACTATAGCTATGAAGAGAGCAGAAGGATTGCTTGGTCCTTTTATGAGACAAAAGTCATGAATGACAAACAGAATGCATTCACTTTTAAAGTTAGTAAGTTGTGAATTTTCAGGGGCAGATCTCACATTGACTTTAAAATAAGGTCTAAGCTTTATAGCAGTGGTTCTCAACCCACAGGTTGCGACCCTCTGTGGGTAGAATGATCCTTTCACAGTGGTCACATAACAGAGAGCCTATAAATCAGATACTTACATTACAACTCATAACAGTAGTGATTACAGTTATAAAATAGAAACAAAAATAATTGTATGATTGGTGGTCACTGCAACATAATGAAATATATTAATGGGTTGCAGCATTAGGAAGATTGAGAACCACTGATCTAGAAAATATATCTCTTTCACATAGGATGAGTGAGAATTGGTGATACCAGAACTTGTAGCTGGAAGTTTTCCAGTGTCTTGTCCAGCATGGTCCAGACAAATTTTTCTCACTCACTGTCCTGCAGCCACTTATAAAATAATCACTCAGAAGCTTATTTTAATTATAGTTGCTCGTCCATTAGCTCAGGTTTATTACTGACTAGCTCTTAAACTTAAATTAATCCATAATTCTTATTTTGTTTAGCTCTGTGGCTTGATACCTTTTCTCAGTTTTGCCTTGTCATTTTGCTTCCCTGTGTCTGGCTGGTGACTCCTGACTCAACCCTTATTCTTCCCAGAATTCTCCTTGTCTGCTTGTCCTGCCTATACTTCCTGCCTGGCTACTGGCCAATCAATGTTTTATTTATTATCAACCAATCAGAGCAACACATATTCACAGCATTCAGAATGACATCCCATAGGAAGAAGTTCTGTAGCTCACTAAGATTTTCATCGTGTCTGAGATAATCTCTCAGAAAAGCTCTGAAATTGTCACTTACAGTTTGTAGATAACCCCTTCTGTTTTAGGGGAATTACAACATTATAGGCCTACAAGAAAGTTTTCAAACTGAACTGCCCAATATGTGTTCCTTGCTTAATCCCAAGCAGTATGATGAATGTAGGGTCAGAACTCATACATTAAGTAAAAATGCTACATTTTTGTAGCGTCCTGAAAGCTTAGGTGTGTTGCCTATAGTGGTAGATCATTATCCCATAGCATCTACTAATGGAAGCACTAACATCACATCTAAATCTGAATGAGTATTTAATTTACCTGGTTAAACTAGGAAGTTAATATGTAAACTGCTTTGCTGAAGGTTGTCCATGCTAATTTGTTAGAAGTTAAATGCTGACAACTACATTAGCATCTTTCACATGTCAATACAGAACTAAAATTACAATAAAAGGGAAGCAAATGTCTGATAGGCAGAATTTTTTCCTGCTGCTGTACTGTGTATTGCATAATGGTAGGCCATGGTTTTCTACAATATATCAGTGACCTTTAGAAGACTCTACAGTCCATTTGCCAAGATAATGGAAACAGGTGTGGCTAGTTCTCACATATAATCAGCCACTTAGAAGCCACTTTTATTCCTCTTCATAAGGCATTGGTATTTCATGGTCCAACAGTTTCAGGCTCAGCTGTTTTGGACTAAGTTTCATCTTTTCTTTTACTACAAATTTCATAGAGTGAAGCCATAACATCTGATATGTTGGGAATCAGGCCACTGAGATAATTAGATTTAGTTCAGTTAGGAGGATTTGATGATTTTTGAGTCTACTAAAAATATCTAAGGTATAAAAGACAAATGTATTAAAACAAAAAATACGACATAACTATTTCCAAATTAGGTAGGTACCATAAAAGAATAATGCAAGACACCTTCATCTCCTAGATCCAGTATTCAAAACTTTTGGGAAAAAAAAAAAAAAAACATGTCTTACTCTTCCATAAAATAATCAAACAATAATGGAGGGAATCATTGGAACTTCAAAAGCCTGAAAACTTTCTCTGTTGGGAGACAGTCAATAATATGCTGCAAATTTGAAAGATGCCTAAATAATCAGCCAATCTAGATGTCAAAATCTGTGAGCTAGACTTAATTAATTTTGATGAAGGAAGATCCCAAAGCTCCCTGCAAACGATCTTCACTCCCAATTTTCATGTCATAAAGAGGCCTATTGGCGCTCTTCTAAGCCAGAAGCAAATTTAACCCAAGAGTTCAGGGTGCTAAGAAATAGCTTCATCCTTTTATTATGACAGTTAAAAAAAGAGAAAAGAAATGAGCTAACATTTTACAGGAACTTACAAGCTTAGAAGCCCAGTCACAGGAACACATGAGGAAAAAATACTCAGGGCTCATTTATTTTGGAAAAACAAAGCCATCCACCTGTGGGAGAATTTGCTCTCTGGAAGGTGAAGAGCTAGTTGAACTGCAGTTTTAACAACTAACCAATTATTTTCTATGTTGGATACCATAATGAGAAATATAAAATAAAAATTATAAAATTTCATTTTTTGTTTTTTATATGGATAATTCATGGTCAAAATGAAAAACACTGAACATCATTGTGTGACAAGATATTTGGTTTTCAGGTGTAATGGCACTAGGTATGGCCAGATGAAATTTCCACTGTTAGATTAAGCATGGGAAACCCCACAAAATCCCATAAATCCATAAGCATAACTTACATAGTGCATAATTATGTGGCACTGTTTATATAGGTTGTGAAACCTTCAGGACATTGAGCATTACCATAGGAAGTATGTCACTGGTAACATGAGTTTATTTCCTTGCCACAGTACCAGTTCTCTCCCTCCCTCTGCTTCCTTTGTGAGGTTGAAATGGGATCTCTCAGATTCTTGTTACTGCTGCCCTCTCTGCTTCTGGATGACTTGCTTCCCCACCATAATGGACTCATTCCTCTGCAAACAAGAAAACAAAACAAAACAACAACAACAAACCCACCTCTCTTAACCAAGCTGTTTATTTTGGTTACGTTACTTTATCACAAGAAAAATTAGCTAATCCAATCTTCTAAGCACAGAAAGAGTGAAGTCAAATTGAACAAATTTTGAAATTTATTTTATTCTCAGCAACAATTATGAAAAAAGGATACTCTCCCTTAAGTCATATATTGAGTTACTTTTAAAAGTTTTATTGGTAGGGAATATAGCTCATCATAGGAGTTCCAAGGTTCAATCCCTGACGTTGAGAAAGACAAAACACAAAAATAATAATGACAAAGAAAATGGCCAGCAACAAGTTGGAGTTCCATTGGCAATACTTTTCAGAACTAGTGTGACATTAGCATTTATAGGTGCTCACACAGATTTTTAGGAACTTCAGTTCAGTTCACAGAACCCTTGTACAGATAAGAGAAACAACTCCACACTTTTGTCCTCTGACATCCACACATATGCTATATCATGTGAGATCATACAAGCACCCACATATTCACAGTCATAAATAAAAATAATCATAAGCTATATATATACTAGGATCATATTCATACATATATGGTAAAATGATAAATAGGAAGATATATTAATCCTAACAGCTCAAGAAGTACAACTATCAAATGTTCATTATATTCAACAGGCAACTATAGAAAATATAATTATTTAGTAAGCTGTTATAATTTAAACAAATTTAACACAGTTTTAAATTTTGTTTTGGCTTTTTGAGATAAGGTCTCACTATGCATCCTCACTAGTCTAGAGCTTCCTACAAAGTCTGGATGTCATCAAGATAGCAGCCTCTCTTATGCCTACCCCCAACCCAATTTTGGGAATCACAAGAATGCACTGCTATTTTTTTTCAATGAAAGAGATATTGAAGAGACACTTTGGGACTTTTTTTTTCTATTTTAAAATCTCATGGAAGTTTCAAAGAAGCTTCAACAGATAATGTCACCATTAACTGATCGTAACATGGTTTGCTTCAGTTATTTGACATATAAATATTGATAATCTGGCTTGGAGAGATGTTGAAAGTGCATACTATTCAGCACCAAGGACTGTGTTTAATCCCTTGAAGCCATGGGGAAGGAAAGAAGCAGCTTCTGAAATTGTCCCATGACCTGTACATTGGCCACAGGAGTGTAGACATTCATGTAACTAATCACACATACACTTAGTATTGATAAATGAAATCCTTTTGAAAGTTGATTAAATTGAATGATGTAATATTTTTGACTTTGACAATTTTATAGAAAAATATTAAAAAATGTTTTAGGTGGAGAATAGTGAGAGAGGCATTGATAGTTATTTATACTGGGTACATTATGTTAGCACAAATGAGAAATTTCTATTAAAAATTTGGTTAAATTATGAAATGCTTGCTATGACTAGTTGTTAAATTGACAAATGCCAAATCATGGAAGAGTGACATTTATGTGAATTCCTGTGAGAGATATCTTGATGGCGCCCGAACGTGGGGCTAAAGAAAAAAAGGACTAAAGAAAAAAAGGGGTAAAGAAAAAAAGGGAAGAAAAAAAAAGAGGGACTAAAGAAAAAGGACAAATGAACAGGGATAAAGGCCGGTGTTATGAAAAAAAAATACTAAAGACAAAGTCCCTTAACCAAGAGGCGCTCCAATAAAGTGTGATCTGAGAAGAATCCTCGCGTGGTGGTAAAGAGGATTCAGAACTCAACACACGGAGCAGTGACGTCGGTAAGTTCTCCAGGAACGGGAACGGTGACATTGGTAAACGCCCCACAGTTCCTAATTCTCTCTCTCTCAAATGAGCGGCAGCCGCCGGTTTGAGTTACTGGCGGGTTCCTGGCATGTGTGCTTAACCTGCAGTAAGGCGGAAATGAGGCCTCTGCAAGTGGCACATTAAGCTGCGTGGTGGATTTAGCCTTTGCTAGTTACAAAACAAAAAAGGTTTCTGGGCTACACGCTGCTTGGATAAAAGCACAGACCCACGATGGCTCCCAGAGCTGGTGGAAAACGTACCACCGCCATGTTGGGAAGCTGAAGGGGGCGGAGCCAGCAGCCACAGAGCTGTTTCACGCTTAGAAGGCTACAGTTTAAAGCAGTAAGTTTGCAATAAGACAGATTCAGATGGAACAAGACTTTAAATGCTTTACAATGTGTGTAAAAATGTACATAGGCTTGGAAGAGAGAGGAAAAGGAACATAGACAGTTATATAAAGAAATAGAAAGTTTAAAAAAATAAAGTCTTTAAAGAGAAAGTAAAAGTAATATAAAATTAAGCCATGTAAAGATGGATATCACACAGAGAGTTTGGATTATATTGTCTTTGGGATTTTTAACTGCAGAAAAACATTTGATCGTAAAAGATGTTGAGTTAAACCAATATGTATATATTAAAGATACTTTGACTTTAAAATTTGGATATAAGGATGTGTTACTTTGGAAAGGAGACTCTGCTTTTGTTTTCACAGAAAGTCAGAGGCTATGGATTTGTTCCAGATTAAGATACATCAGGTTTGACCAGCCAAGACCCCCTGAAGGTCTCTGATGACACCATGGCCCAGATGATCCAACATCCAGAATCGTTTCAAGGCAACTGGCTCAGACGATACAGCCTCACGGACTACTCCATGATCCTTAAATATTCTTTGCGTCCCCATAAGATACAGCGCCCCCTCCAGCAGGAAGTAGTTAAGAGAAGCTATGCCCAAATTCCCAAATATACCAAGCTGGCTTTGGAGATGTGTAAAAGTTAAAACCTTCCTTTTTTAAAAAAAGAAAAGGGGAAGTGCTGTGGGATGTTCTGTATGTCCTGTGGGAGCCCTTCTTGGGTTCTTTGTGGCGTTACCCAGCAGGTCCATATAGAGGATGATTAGGACCATGGGCCTGAGTGCAGGTGTTTGAGATGGTCTGCACTTGGCTGTGCTGGGGGATGGTCTGTATGTCAAGTTGTTCTGATTGGTCAATAAATAAAACCTGATCGGCCGTGGCTAGGCAGGAAAGATAGGCGGGAATAACAGATAAAAGGACAGAAAGGCATAAGGAGACGCTGCAGCCACCGCAATGACCAGAGATGCTGCAGCCGCCGCCATGACCAGAGACACTGCAGCTGCCGCCATGACAAGAAGCATGTGAAGGTGCCAGTAAGCCACCAGCCACGTGGCGAGGCATAGATAAAAAGAAATGGTTAATTTAAGGTAAAGGAACAGTTAGCAAGAAGCCTGCCATGGCCATACAGTTTGAAAGCAATATAAGTGTCTGTGTTTACTTGGTTGGGTCTGAGCAGCTGTGGGACTGGCGGGTGGCAGAGATTTGTCCTGACTGTGGGCAAGGCGAAAAACTCAAGCTACATCTTGATTTGGTTAAACTGAGTTGGGAAGACACATTTAAAGTATGAGTGGCATAATCAGGGGACTGGGGTAAACCCTGCCTGAGCACTGGCATTTATCTGCATTTGAATTCTGATTGTAGACCCAATGTAACCAACTGCTTTATACTAGCACTTTCATGACCTTTCCAGGAGATGGACTTTACACTCTAAATCTGAGCCAAATAAACTCTTAAACTCCTCAAGTTGCTTCTGTGATACCAATGAGAAAAATAACTAATACAGTGCTTTAAACTGAGTCAACTAATTTGTAATGGTACAATTGCAGTTTTTGAAAGCCATTTATTTATGTCATTAGTTGCTAAAGACTTAGTTTAGTATCTTAGTTGAAAATATGGCTCACAAATAGTCACATCTAAATGAATCATGAACCATGAATATTACTGTTTAATTACAGTGTGTTAGATGTATTGGAAACTCTAAATGTTTGGAAGCTGCTTTAATTAATAATGGTAGGAGCTGATGGAAAAGCAGACACTGTAATTATGAAGGATAAATGAGGAGTAAATTACATGTGAAGTGAAATACTTAGAAATAGGGACTGAAATGATGACAATAAGACACAATAAAGGGAGAAAAGTATATTTGTTATAATACCTAAAATATCTGTTTTGGATTTAGAAATTATTTTATATCATCAGAAATTATGTTAAAGACCTTCATACTTAAGTAAAGTGCATGTAACCATACTGTATGCAACAAAACTGTCTTTAGGTTACTGGCTAATATAAATTTATCATTCCTAAAATTGAAACAATTGCACATATTTGCAGTTTGAAGAAAATATGTCTAAAAATAGAATTATTTCTTTTTATCTGCAATAGTCATATTTATCCCTTTTGCTCTAACTTTTACAAAAGATGAAATATACTTCCCAAATTTGTTCATTCTAATAGTACTTGTCTTCATTTTATCTTCAGAATACCATCCCTCTCTCTTTTCATATAACCTAGTCTTTGGACACCTTGCATATCTGTGCATGAAAATGTTTTAGAGGCTATGTGTAATTAAAATCTCTGATATTGAAGAGGATGAAACCTGGTATTTTTAAAGTTATCTTTTAAAACATAGTTCCATTAGTAGTTAAACATTTAAGATGTGGAAATTTTCCTTCCCTAGATTCACAGTGTCACTACATTAATTAAGGTGAAACTGATTTTCTTTTCATAGGAGTAAATAGCCCCCTTTCTTTTCATTCTCTCGGGAATAAAACACCTTTTGGAATGATCTTGTATTGATGTAATGAGCACAGGATGGAAATATCACATGTAGTTACAAATAATAAGACTCTTGTGCTCCTTAGGGAGATTAATCTGTCTATTTAAGTAAGAAATACTGAGAGAAAAATCTAAGCACTAAACTAAACTAGGGACAGGCTGACACTGAGCTCAAATCTATGGGGACAGTTGACACTCTAAGAACACAACTCTGGTCCTTAGGAAAGCTGGAGGTGGTGTTCTGGCCATTGCAGAGAGGTATTTCAATTTCAAAGCAAAAGGAACAGAACCAAATATTCCAACTCTTGAAAATTATACACATACTTCATATTAATTAATTCATATTAAGTAGAAATTCAATGAATTTTTAATGAGAGTTACTAAGTCATGGGAGTTACTGAAGAATAGAATCATATACTGTTTTGTAATCATTCTTACTTTATTACATATTTACATTTGGCTTTAGAAATACACCATATATGAAATTTTAACATTACAATAAGTAAAATTAATCATTTGTGTTTCCACTTTTCTCTGTGACTAAATAAAGAAATTTATTATATAATAAATAATCTGGTGATTATTGGTTATCAAAAATATCAAACTCACTTCATTTTTATGAGAAATTTTTCTGTATTATTGTTTAATTAGCATCATAGAAATTAAACCTAACACAGTTCTTCACAAATATGAACAAAGAATCTGCAAAGTACTTGTGAATTCATGAGAATTTGAATTTGGATGTTAAACCCTCATATTTATGCCTAGAGCATTTCTTCGTTTCCAGAACTGGTAAAGCAGAGACAGGTAATGCCCAAAACTCATTGGACAGACAGCCTAATAAAACAGAAAAGCTCCAGTTCAGGAAAGACCATGCGTATGAAAATGTGAAGAGTAAGAAGAGTATATCAGATGTTGGTTTCTGGTCTATATGTACATTCATGCACACACAACTGCACACAAATCTTCATACATAACAACCAGGTATCATGCATAAGACATATATATATATATATATATATATATATATATATATATATATAGGAGGATTGCTGATTAAGTCATTTTCTTGGTTAGGGAAAATCATTCCTTAATAGTTGTTTCTCAATTTTTGAGTATCATATAACTGAAGTATATATCAGTTTGAAAAGTTGCACAAATTTTGTTGCAATACATAAAGTCAGAAACCGCATTTTATCCTATATATTACCTTCTGAGTTAGATTGTTATGAATTTTTGTGTGTTTATATATTTCATAATGTGTAAGCATATTTATGAGGGCATGTAATTGTGTCATGAGTGTATGTATGTATGTATGTATGTATGTATGCAAGTGTAGGTACTTTTGTGTTGATGTATGCCAAGAGCCAAGGTTGGTATCTAGAAACTTCCTTGATCATTCTTCTACCCTATTATTTGAGGCAAAGTAATCACAATAAAACCCAGGGCTGATGCAGCATCACTTTCCTCTGTGCATAACCGCCAGAAAATAGAATTTGAAGTGGACTGCAATACCTAATGTATTATTCAGGATTCTCTAGAACAGAATCTATAGAATTAATTTCTCTCTCTCTCTCTCTCTCTCTCTCTCTCTCTCTCTCTCTCTCTCTCTCTCTCTCTCTCTCAGATTTTGAACTATATGCTGTAGTTCAGCTAATACAACTATAGATGCATATGAACAGAAGGTACAAGAATACAGTGATTGTTCAGTCTATGAGGCTGGATGTCTCAGCTGATCTTCAGGATATGCAGGAATACTGAAGAGAGGGGCTGTAATACCAGCGGAGGAATGGACTTGCTAGAGAGGGTGAGGACAAGCAAGCAAAGATCAAAATTTCCTTTTTCCCTGTTCTTACACAGGCTGCCAGCCAAAAGTGTGGCCCAGATTAAAGAATATTCCAACCTTAAAAGATCTGGATTAAAACTTTATATTTGCACCTCAATGATCCAAGTTAAGAGCGGGTCTTCCGACTTAAAATGATTTAATTAATTAAGAAAAAATTCTTCACATGTGTGACTAGTGCTTTGAGTTTTAGTTAATTCAGACCTAGTCAAGTTGACAACCAAGAATAGCCATTTCATCTTCCCAGAATTTTAATGTATTATGGGGATTTGAACTCACCTTGTTTGCGGGGCAAGCACTCTGATTGCTATGTCACCGCCTCATAAGGCTTTGCTAGTGGTAAAGTTCACATTCCTTTTCAAAACTGAAGCAATTCCAAAATAATAAATACTAAGACAAATCAAGCCAGTAGGTTCATTTCTTCAAATCCAAATATCTTAAGAGTACCACCTTCTCACTATCTATTGCCTTAATCATTTACATGTTGAATATTCCCTTTATCCATTGTGCTGCCCTACTATGATTGTAATGTATTCCCTTTTTGACAACTGAACTTGGATAATTATACATACAAAGATTTCACTGACTTTTATTTTGACATCTTTCAGCCTTTAGTTGGTCAGATGTATTCTTTTTACAGAGATCAATGAAATAGTTTGAAATCCTTTTATTTTAGTGGCTTTTGCCTACTATTTTCAGGCCTTAAACTGCATTACAGAAGGACAAGAGAAAAGACACTGAAGTTGTACACTGAAGATGTACGCTCCTGTATCTCTATCTGGTGTGCTGGATAACAATCCCTTAAGATACTTTGTGATTTGATTTTCTCCTATGGGAAATGGGTATGAAAGTGCTAGACCTTTCCTGGAGTGGCTTTGATTTGCCAGACAGAAAACAGTGCTGAGTACTAGTCAATATAGCATAAATTTTTAAATATTTAATGGATTTCTAACATCAATGCTGTTTCAATACTTAGATAAGAAACACTGTATTTCTTTTATTCTATCATTTCAACATACTTTCTATTGTCTAAATATATATTTACATTTATTTTCTACATCGTGTCTCTCTGTTAGTGTTCTAACATACAATTAAGATGTAGCAGCAGTATAATTAGAATTTCTAATTTTTGTCTTCATACATTTTACAAAAGTTAACTCCATAGATGTCTTTACTTGCCACAAAAACCTCTAATTTTCTCATTTTGATTATGAGCTTCTCGTACTTCAGTTATAAAACATGTGCTGGTTTGAAATTTCTGAAGAATTTTGATTGGTTATTAATTAAAAGATAATAATAGTTACTATACAACTCTAGAAATGTGTTCTACACATGGCTTTATGATGCTTTTGTTTCTGACAGTATTGAGCAATTTTCCACACACTTCCAAAGCTCTTTCTTAATTTAGTAACCATATAGTATAGTTATAAATAGAAGAAATTCTAACTTATCCTTTTTATAGTTACAAAAAGTAGAAACTGATTAAACAACATCAGGAAACCAAGGGTCTACCATCAGGAGTCTAGTGCTTTTTCCTTGTTTTTTACTCCTGTCATTTTTATTGGTTTGGTACTTACCTAGATCCCACTCAGATTGAATCCTGGAACCTATCTAGGGGTGGTGAGGGAATGAAGAAAAGACAGGCAAAAAGACAGAAGTAGAGGAAATCTGGGTTTGGGGGAAGTGAATTCATTGATGCAGGGGCGCCACTAACACCAGCAACCTGGACCCACAGCTTGTTTGTTATGTACAGCATATCCAGTCTTAGTAGGTGGACATTTTAGGGTAGCAGTAACAGGCTATCTGTGTCTGGGAGGGGGTATAGATGCTGTAGTAACCAATTTCTGTACACATACTAATAGGTCTTCATAATCACTGATGTTCATTCTCAAGCGAAGCTTTGCCACCCTCTAAGTCAAGTTTTGCCACAAATGTTGGCCTAAGATATTGCAGTCCTCAACATGGCTTTGCCGATGTCAACCAGACTCACTCACTCAGGTTTTTCCTCTTTTTCTTACATTATTCATAATTTTATGTACCCAAATATTTAACTTTGTAGCAAATTCAGTTTATTTACATATTGTATTTAGATAAATTTATAATTTGTGTGTGTGTGTGTGTGTGTGTGTGAGAGAGAGAGAGAGAGAGAGAGAGGGAGAGAGAGAGAGAGAGAGAGAGAGAGAGAGAGAGAGAGAGAGAGAGTATTTAGCATACTTTTAGAGGTTTGGCATATTGAGTTAGATATTGTGATATTTTAAGTTGAGATAAAAACAACTGGATCAACCTCATATTTTCAAATTTAGTGTGCGGAGAGAGAAATGATGCATAAACACAAATATTTTTAAATATTTAAAGGAAAGAAGAATAAGTCACTGCACTGAAAATGGAAAACTAAACAAACAAAAGGGTTTGGCTTCAGCCAAACATTTTCAAACATCAAAGGCTTGCAAAGAAACCTAAGATATTTGCAGATCAATATTATAAAATATTTACAGAACAGAAGTGTATCTCACTAGATCAGAAGTTGCAATCTTAAGGAGCTTGGGTGAGCTATATATGTGACTGTTTCCTCGAACTGTAGAAGAAAACAACAGGACAAGTCAATGATAAAAGGCATGGTATATAAGATTTTCAAAGAAAGAGTGGTATTAAGTGTGAGGACATGCTTGTGCCAAGTTTACTTTAAAATCTAGTTTCTAGGAAGCAAAAATATTGTCAGATAGCCTAGGCTGATGTTTTGGTACAATTAGTAGCTGGGTCCTTTCTGGACTCTTTACTATGCATGGAAAAAGGAGCAGGATCTTGGCTGTCAAGATCATATAATGTAAATGTAGTTGTGGTGTAGCATTTAGAATTTAATAGCATGTACTATCAAATCAAAGGACAGAAGTTTAAAGTGGATTCTTTTTTTTTTATTTTTCCATCACAGGCAATTTATTTTGTTCTATTCATTCACAGTTAATACAGAAAATACTTGGAAACATTTCCATATAATGTTTGACACAGAAATCATCAAATAGAAGTATACAATGTTGACAGGAGGCAGTACATTTATAATTTATAACCCCAAATGTATTTATAAATTAGAAATGGAAAGATCTACAAATGAAATTATGAAGGTTCACCAAAGTCATTTAATCTGTCAGTTTCTCATTCATTTTTATGTCTTAATAATATTCTATTGTATGAATAAGCCACATTTTATTTCTCTCCAGTATTTGATAGCTATTTGAGTTGTTTTAACTTTTTTACTATTAGCAACACACTGCTGTAAACCTTCATGTACATGTTTCATAGGTGCACATTTTGAGTAGTTTGAGGATATATTCCTAAGGGTAGAATTGTTGAGTAACAGAGTAACAATGTTTTGCATTTTGACCAACCACCAAACTGTTTTGCCAAAATGGCACACCATTTTACAATCTCACCAAATCCTTGTTTTTAAGGCTCTGATTTTTGTACAAAAGCATTCAATCATCCTGTCAGACCAAACCAGGAAAAGTAAGCTATAGTTCAGAGCTGTTCTATTCCATTTACTATGCAAAGCCATTCTTGGGTTTGCAACTCTCAGCCCTTTTGAGTATTCTTGCAGTGTTTAAAGTGGATTCTTAAAAGAGTGACTATGTGATTTTTTAAAAATTTTATTTTATAATTTAATTTAATTTTACATTTCAGCCACGGATTCCCTTGTTCTCCCCACTCCAGCTCCCCACCCCACCCCCCTTTCCTTCAGCCCATCCACATTCCCATCTCCTCCATGGCAAAGACTCCCCTGAGGATTGAGTTCAACTTGGTAGATTCAGTCCAGGCAGGTCCAGTCCCCTCCTCCCAGGCTGAGCCAAGTGTCCCTGTATAAGCCCCAGGTTCCAAACTGCCAGCATATGTACTGAGGACAGTTCCCTGTCCCACTGCCTGGATGAGGTTTGCAGGCAAATGGATGGGTCTAGAAAAAAATCATCCTGAGGGAGGTAACCCAGACTCAGAAAGACAACCATGGTATTTACTCACGTGGATTCTAGATGTAAAGCAGGGATGACTGGACTGCTACTCACAACTCCGGGGAGGCTACCTAGAAAACAGGACATCAAGAAAGACACCAGGAACATCCAATGACAGAGAAATGGATGAGATCTACATGGACAACCTGGATTTGAGTGGGGGTAATGAAGGACAAGGGTCAAGGGAAAGAGAGCTTGGGGGAGCGGGAGATCCCAGCTAGACCAAGAACAGAGGGGGATGCCGGGCCATGGTGGCACACGCCTTTAATAATCCCAGCACTCGGGAGGGAGAGGCAGGCGGATTTCTGTGAGTTCGAGGCCAGCCTGGTCTACAAAGCAAGTTCCAGGAAAGGTGCAAAGCTACACAGAGAAACCATGTTTCGAACCCACCCACCCACCCACCCCCCCAAAAAAAAAAGAACGGAGGGAGAGAACAAGGAATAAGAGACCATGGTAAATGGAGACCACATAAGAACAGGAAGAAGCAGGGTGCTAGACAGGTCCACAGAAATCCACAAGGATACCTCCACAATAGACTACTGACAATGGTGGAGAGACAGTGTGAAATGACCTACTCTGGTGATAGGCTGACTTTGTGATTGTTAAGGCATCTAAAAGTGGAACAGAAGAAATGACTCAGTAGTTATGAATTTGTGCAGTTCATGGCAAGGACTTGGTTTCAGTTCCCAGCGTCTACATGATGTCTAACAACAGTTTCAGAGGACAATGTTCTTCAGTTTTCTCATTTAGGTAATTTTTCCTAATTACGACATTTTAAACAAATGCTCTTTGTCTATTTTTATACATTTAAAATAGATTTTCAGATTTTATGCGATGTATAAAAACAGAAATTGTGCATGTTGGCAGGGTCCTCACTAATGTTTTAACACATGTGTTCTCTGCATAATGGCTAAGTTGGGTTAAACATACCTACATTTTCAAGTAAGTTTCATTTTTTAGGTAAAAAATTTACAAAACAACTTATTTTAAAAAATAAATAGTGTATTACTTCTATCTGTACTGTGTTATGAAACAGCACAAAATATCTACTTAGTTCAATCTAACTATAACTTAGCACATACTTATCCACCTCCCTCCTCCTATGTCCCCCACTACCACCTAGCCTCTAGGAATAATTCTACTCTCACACACCAAGTCTACTATTTAGAGTCCACACTGAACAAGTTTTTAAAGCACTTATCCTTGCGTGTCAGGCTTATTTCTCTGTACATAATAATCTCTAATTTCTTTATTATGATGTCATAAATTATATAATTTAATTTGTAATGCTTGAATAATACTATGTTGCAATTTTTTGAACCTAGAAGTCTTTCATATCTACTTTATGTTATTAACTTATTGAGCAATTGATATTGACTTTAACCTACAGCATTGTAGATAAATTAGTCATTTCATTAATTATTAACATAAACATATTAACTTAAAACTACAATGTTTTGATAAATGTACTTATATTTTGTAATAGTAGGGAAATAGCCTTATATCTTTATAGAAGGAGATGTATTTTAATGGTCTCCAAATACTTTTTTTGTTACCATGGCATTATAATCGCAGTATTTTATATTTCAAATGTACTTTTTAACATGAAGTTGCTATTATCTGTAGTATGTGGGCCCATATGTAGAGTATTCCTAGAGTTTTTAATTGTTTGTATCAATTAAAAACTTATCAACAAAGTATCAATTCTGTAATTCCTTCACATGTGTTAAAAATTTGTTGCTTACTAGGTTTTTTTTTTGTCCTATTTTGGTCATTTAAATCTTTAAAACCCTTGAGAATATGTTTTAATTTTTATTTCCATAATACATAATGGAACCCAACACCTTTGCATATATATATATGTGTGTGTCACCAACACATTAGATCACCTGTCACTCTGTTATTAGAAAAGAGAGGAATAAAATATTTTCTGACTTTTATTTTGTGTTATTTATAATAATTTCGTGTTTCCAGTAAGGAAGTGAATTTTTGCTTTGATTCTGTCTGTATGTCAAATACAAGAATAAGTATTTGTATTATTCCTTTCGTAGCATATTACCATTTTACATCATTAACATATTTCAAGCATATATACCATGCATGAGGAAAAAAATAAGCATAATTATCCATTATGTATAATGTATAAATGCATAAATTTTATATATAAATGCATAAATATTATTGTCAAAACAAAGACTATTTTAATACATCTGACAGGATATCTTAATAATTTCAGATGCACATTGCTACATGAGTAACACATCAGTGTTCAGTCCTATTGAACACCATTGGAGAAGCAAAGACAGCCCCAGTCAGGTGGACAGAATATTATTCATTTGTGTGCCACAACAAAAAGGGAGAAAGAAATATATGCTGATAACTTCTGCATTAATTCATCTGTTGCATCTTCAAATTTTCCTCATTTTTAGCAGTATTTCTGTTTCATATTTGCAGCTATACTTAAAATTTTTATCTTCTGATCGCATCACTAAATTTTCACATTTATATGTATTGCTTTCTGATTACATATCTTATAATTGTTTTCTCTAATATTTTCTTGAGCTTACCTTATGAAATATTTCATTTAAAAACATGCAAAAAGTGCACAAATGACATGCAAATGTTAGGTTATTAAAGTTCATGCACAATAAAATGGCAACAATTAAAAAGTAGCTACTTAAGATAAACCCCCAGCCTCTCTAAATTCTTCAGTCACTGCTTATATCCTTTTCATCCCTGGAAATTGATTTTTTATTTCCAATACAATCGATCAGTTTCCTGGTTATTAATATTATATGAATATAATAAAAATTCACTTGTGTTATGTTTTTTGTTATCTCTTCCTTTTGGCCTCTGTTGACCACCATTTTATTTCTCTGCTTGTATGAGTTTGCTTGCTTTTCTTTCTGAGCATAGTTCATTAGATTCATGTAGTGCACTTCAGTTATTGCAAATTATAGGATTTCTTTCCATTGTTCACCTGCATACACAACACAATTTCCTTACCACTTATTTGTCAATGTATAGTGAGTCCTTCATGTATTTGATAGTGTGAGTGATGCTACTGTAAGTTTATATATTCCAGCAGCTTTCTGAGATATTGATTCTATTTTTTTTAAAGATTTATTTATTTATTATGTATACAGTGTTCTGTCTGCATATACCCCTGCAGGTCAGAAGAGGGCACCAGATTTCATTATGGATGGTTGTGAGCCACCATGTGGTGGCTGGGAATTGAACTCATGACCTCTGGAAGAACAGCCAGTGCTCTTAACCTCTGAGCCATCTCTCCAGCCCCTGATTCTAATTTTTAAGGGGCATATTATTGTTCCATTTATAATTACTTAGGAACTTTCATCTTGTCTTCTGTCATAGCTGTCCCATTTGATATCCATATCAGCAGTATGTAAGTGTCTTATATTTTCAAATCCTTACTAAGCCATGCTAAATCTTCTGTTGTTTAATACAATTGTAAGAAACTTAAGAGAAAGTAAAGCAGACAAAAATAATTGGAAAGAGACCCCAAGCTCATGGATTCTAATATAATACTGATGAAATGTCTGCTCTACTCAAAGTGACCAACAGATACAATCCTAACATTAATTATGATAGATTCACAGAAATAAAATAAAAGCATCTTAAATAATGGAACAAAGAAAAGATTTTAGCTTTTTAAAACATTTCTGAGAACAATATCAATGATACTTAATTTCTTAATTTGATAATAAATTTAACAGACAGTAATTAATAGATTTGTATCTTGTTGACAAACATACAGAATATTAGAATACAATAGAAGTCAGAAGTAAGATTATGCTTTTATCTCTCTGTTTACTTATCTATCCATCCAACTGAATTTTACCAAAAAATATGTTACTGTACTATGAATAAAAATATTGATTCTTCATCAACTGGTACAGTTAGGGTTTAAAATGCATTTTTATTAGAACGAAATTGGGTGTCAATTTTAGACCATTAGAAAAAAATCACATTAAAAAAAAAAACAGATCAAATTGGTAACTTTAAAATGCTTAGAAGAAATGGTGGGAGAAGCAAGTAAATTATTTTTCAGCCCTGGTCAATGATTTACTAGATAGAAAACAAAAATCACAAGAATCAAAAGCAAAAGTAAATTAAGCAATATCACATCAAAAAGCACAGAAGTCAATAAAGTTAAAGACAATTTGTAGAATGGGTGAAAACATTTGCAAACCTCTAGGAATTAATCTCCAAAAGAAGAGCCAGCAAAAAAAATTTAAAACCTCCACAGAAACAACAATATGATATTTTAAATAGATATTTTCAGAAGTCAGGAATAGCTACAGGGTGTCTAAAGATTCACTAATAATAAAGTCATCAGGATGGTAAAAATTGAAAAAAAAATTGAAACCACTGCCTTCTATTTTTGTTATTCTTGATGTCCATTTTTACACTTGTTTAATTTTTTTTTAAAGTAAAGAATATGTTATTTCAAGTAAAACTGACAATAACCAAGGTTATAGCAGCTTTGATGTCCTCCTGAAATAATTCCTGACACTTTATCAGATGGCTCTTGGAAGGAGAGTGTCAGCTTTGAGAGTTGCCTCTTTCCTATTGTCATCTTTACAAACAGCACTGATGCAGCACAGAAAGCCTGTGTGCCTCTCAGGCGCCCATCCTTGGTCTGAGGTGAACACCTTTTGTCCCCTCCAGCTTTTGTAAGCAGTTTTTCTCTCAGCTTCCACGCTGACCTTTCCTGTAGACATCAGAGCTGCTTCAAGGAGAGAAGTAGAGCCTGCTATTGGATTTTGTCTTTTGGTTTATTTCCCTTCTCATTGTAGGAAATTTCACTGCCTTGTTACCTTTGCAAGGCCTTCAGACAGATTTTTCACTGTTTTTTTCTGTTTCTTTGCCCCAGGATTTTCACTTGCCCGGGAGAGTTAAGTAGATTCAACAAATACACAAAATCATTGTTTGCTATTGAATCAAGGATTATGTTTGATTTTAACAAAAGCAGAAATAGATTTATTGTGGAAAATATGGACAAGTAAAATTAACTTAAATCACATAAAACTCATAAATAACTCAGAACTGTCACTGTGGAATACATCAGCCTTGTCATGATTTATTAAAATATCATATATATGTGTATATATATTATATAATATATATATTTCTGATAATTAAGTAGTTGTTTCAGTAGAGAAGCTCAATATTGTGGTCTTGAATTGCTCTTTGTTGTGAATAGTCTTCATGTTATAATCTTACATTAGCCCAGTTTAATTAAGTCTTGCTTCACATGTAAAAGATACAACATACATGCCATTGTCTAGCAATTCATCTAAGTTTACTTGTTGCAAGTGTGTTTTTTTTCATCTCCTTCATGGTGAATCTTCTTTGTACCCAGACATGACTTTGAAGATTACTTTAACTGTGATGGTATTGGATTCACCAGTATTTCTAGTTTTTTCTATGAGGCTGAAAAGCTCCACTTGACCCAGGTTCTCATTTATCATCTAGATTCTATCATTGATTTCAAATGGTTATCTAGACTAGCATTTCTAAAATGTTTTCCATAAGTAACCATTTTTAGTCTGAGTGTTTTTAAATAATCTCTCATACATATGTGTGTTATATTTTGAAAATAATTTTTAAAATACCTATTATTATTTATGTCCATATCCAATGCCAACATTCTTTAATGATCTTTTAAGAAACTCACATAGGCCATTCAATCAGCAATTTTAAAAATAAAACATTTTTATAAAACACAATCCAAAGATATACTGATTTACCCACTGAGGAATGACCATAGAAACATGTAAAGCTTTCTATAATGATACCATTAGCTTTCCATGAAAGTGAAACTTTTTGTATGTTGAAGACTTAGCAGTTCATAACAGAATGATTGCTGATATCAACTTTATTTTAGGCAGCCTCACTGATGTCTTGATCTCTGGCATACACAACACAAAGTGTGTGTGCATGGTCAGAGCCAAGGCTGACTGCAGCCACTTGATATGTAGGACAACTATGACCCCAAAATACTTCAAATTCATTTCACACTTGATTTTTAGTTATTTTTTTTATTTTTGCATATTTCAAAACCTCTTACTTTTTTCAAAATTCATCGCAGTCCCCACATTCAATTAATTAGTAATATATGGAGACTCATCTCATGATATAAGAAGCTTGTGTCTAGACTCTGTAACTTCAGGTCATTTTTGACATTTTGCTTGCTTGTTTGTTTTTCCCCCAAAATATCTTACCTGCAAAAAAAATTGATCACAGTTAATATATTTTCTTATAAGTTTTTTTTATTTCATTAAACAATTCTTTGTTATGGAAAAATTCATTTTTTTTTTACATTGACCAATATTTTTTTTCCAACCCATCTGCTTTGTCATCAAGAAGCCATCAGAGATAATATGAGATTACTTTGTCTGAATTCAATTCCATGAATTCTCTATACTGGTGACCAGAATGACATTTTTTTTGGTGGGCAAAGGGAGTGTTGAAGCTGTTTTTCTGTGTAGCCCTGGCTGCCCTGGAGCTCTCTCTGTAGCCCAGGTTGGCCTTGAACTCACAGATCTGCCCTACCTCTGCTTCACAAGTGCTGGATTAAAGATGTACAACACCACCATCTGGCTGCCAGAATGACATTTAAAAATTGCATATGTGAAAATAATCTCCAGTTCTTCCATCAATGCTGTTGTTTTTAGTACAATGTCTACATTCTTCAACATGCCCTAATAGAGTTAGGCTCCACTGAATGTTGTCATTTAAATTTCATTCCATGATACGCTCCTTTCCACTCCCTTGTGGTGATATTGTGTTCCCCAAAATATTGTGCACCCTAATAAACTTCTCTAGGATCAGAGAACAGAACAGCCACTAGATTCAGAGGCCAGAAAATGGTGGCACTCACACCTTTAATTCTAGCATTCCAGAGGCAGAGATCTGCCTGAATCTCTGTGAGTTCAAAGCCACACTGGAAACAGCCAGGCATGGTGACACATGCCTTTAATCCCAGGAAATGATGGCAGGAAGCAGAAAGGTATTTAAGGTGTGAGGACGAAGAACTAGAGCCTGGTTAAACTTTTAGACTTTGAGCAGCACAGTTCAGCTGAGATCCATTTGGATGAGGACTCAGAGGCTTCCAGTCTGAGGAAAGATCAGTTGAGAAATTATCTATCAGGGTGAGGTTAGCTGTGGCTTGTTCTGCTTCTCTGATCTTCCAGCATTCACCCCAATATCTGGCTTCAGTTTTGTTTTTATTAATAAGACCTTTTAAGATTCTTGCTACACTCCCTCAGTACTTTGTACGTACCTGTTTTTTTTTCCTTTTCTCACACCCTCATATAAACTTATTGTTTCTTTCAATTTTCCTATACTCAACTTCACTATCTCAGTTTAAGTATTATTTTTCAAAAGTTTCCAAATGACTTCCATTGCTCAGTTTCATGAGTATGAATGTGGATGTGTGTTTGTGTATGTATAATTATAAGAATCATCATGTGTAGACTATGCTTTCCCTAGACATCTCATGTGTTGTTTACCTTTATAAATTGTAATCTTTCTCAGGATGACACATTTCCTGTAAGTCTGGAGAAGATTTCTATTTTCTTATAAAATGGCATCTTAATTAGTTTATATTGTGATTCTTATTATATGGCATGCTGGTGGAGATTAACCAATAACTGAAAATCAAGAAATTACTCCTCTCCACTACGACACTTGCTTCTGCTTTCACTTCTGTAAGGGATGTCAACTATAGACTTCTAGAGGATGCTTTCATGTGTAGTGTATTTTAATATTTCATGTGTATTGTACTGTATTTATTAGTACTTTAGGAAGTACTAGCAATGGCAGGTAGATTGGAGTCGATGCCTCAAAATCAAGTGTACTGCCAGAGAAAACACATTTTAAAATGACACACAAAAAGGTAGATAGGACTGTGTCATTTAAAGAGAGAGGAAGATGCACAAAATTGTAGATGTGTAAAAATTTACTAGTGCAAATAGAAAACAATATAATCAGGAGAGCATAGAGCACACTCAGATGTGCTTGATAGGATACAGCAATTATCCATGAAGTAGCTGATAGTGCTAAGATTTTTGGTACTATTCTGGTGCCAGATGGAACATAGTGATTGTTTTTAACCTCTGATCCAGGGAATGCCACATCAAATGAAACTGAAAAAACAAATATCTACATTTCTTACTGTTGTGTGAGAACAAGGGAGAAACACATACAATTACAAGGGCTTTAAAGAGCCAGAGTTGAAGACAATAGCTGAGAAAGATGTGAATTCTTCAAGTTATGATAATAACAATTGCATATTGAAGACATAGAATCTATAGTATTAGAGAAAAAAATTAACAACTGAAAAGTGAATTCTTTCATACTGTGCCAAAAGAAGCTGGTTAAAGTGAAATAAATATTCTAAACTTTGCAGTTGTTTGCCATTAGTTACTTATGTAAAAATAAAACAACCAGAAATGAAAAACAAAACAAACAAAACCAACAAAATCATAATGCCTGCTGTGCATGGTGTCACACGATTTAATTCCAGCTAAAAAGGCAGCTCTCTCAGACCTTGCAATCAGTCAGGTGAACATGAGTTCCAGGCCAGGCAGGTATACATAATGACATTTTATCTCTAAACAAAACAAAAATCAAAATGAAGTACTATTGCTAGGATACATTACTTCCAAATCATGCAAAGGCTAGTCTTAGTAGGTATTGCTGGTATGCCCCACAGTTAGGAGATAGGACTATGTTGAAGGTATATAAGCCACATTCTCATTTCTTCAAATGAAATCAAGATTGGTATAGTTAAAATTTTCTAGTAATTGAACTGTCTTTCCCCATGGAAGTTCACTCACTCCCTTGTATATTGATTGTGTTATCTTTTACATGAATTATTAATTTTTTCTGAAAAAATAATCTTTCACAATTATATAATATACTTAATTTTTTTATTGAAAGGAGGAAGTATATTATTTCCCATCATATTTTACTCTCAAGTTATTACAAATAATCTATAAAGGACCATAGTTTTCTACCTTCCTGCAGCCAAATCTCAATAAGCTCAATGATTTATTTATTTATGTACTTTTTGATGAGAAAACATATAAATGGCAATATAATCACTGACTATTCCTCTGGAAAATCTCCAATCATTTATTAATCTTTATTTTCTCATAAAATATTAAAATATATAATTTATTCAAATATTCCATTTCTTCTAGCTTTCCCTTATTCCAACCAATGAACATTTTTCTGTTTTACATTTCCTATTACACCAAGTAAATTAACTCATATGTAGATGAGGTTGGTTAAAAATGCAGCAGTGTCTTTCCTTCTAGCAGATGCTCTGCTGGCTAGACCAGTCATGAAAATGTGAAGCCATTCTGCAATAACGTTTTATAGCATTGCTGTAGTTTGATTATGAAATGTCCTTCAAAGGCTTTTGTTTATCACTGTGTTACCAGCTGCTGGTTGTATTTGAAAGGTTGTGCAATATTTAGAACGTGGATACTTGCTTGAGGAAGTAGGATAATCGGGTAGGACTCTAGGTTGAACAGCCCAGTCCTACTTCCTGTTTACTCTTTGTTTCTTGAGAGTCAGTGTAGTCTAACCAGCCAAACTCAACCACTGCCATCTTGCTTCTTATATCAGCTGCCATATCCTCCCTGCCACAATAAATAGAATCTCTCTGAGACCATAAGGCAAAATGAACCAGTTCTCTCTTACGTTGCTGTCAAAGTATTTAATCACTGGAACTGGCAAACAATGAAAGACATGTATATTGTCTATGTTGTTGATTTCAAGAAGCTCCTGATTTGTGGGTATTTTCAGATCTACTAAGTGAAAGCACCAAGACTCCACTCAAGGGTTAATGGCATGAAAAAGTAATTATAGTGACGCCTGTAATATGTGTGTGTCTCTGTTCTTACCAGCTTTTTTAAAAACTTCAGAAATGCAAGCAGCATTACCAATTAGGAGGAACAAGTCAAGAAACCTAGCAGAGAATTTACTCTTTCAACATACCTGTAGGCACTGATTCTCCATATTGAAATTGCTGTGTGCATTTAGGTACTAAGCATTATTTTAAAATTTCACACTAAATCAAAGTCAATTCAGTATTTAGTCCTGAAAGCAGATTCATAATATGTTTGTTCAAAGAATTTGATTCATATTGTCTAATCCATTGGTTTGGATTGGAAGACAAGGAAGGTGGCCAAAGAAAAAGAAAACTCTAATCTAGGTCATGCTTAGTAGTATGGTTCCATGAACTGAGGTGTTAACCAAATAAAAGATTGTTGCAATATCGATGATTGATCTGATAGATTATTGAGGAAAACAAAATTGGTTATGGCATTAGTTAATTATTTTCTAATAATATTTTAAATTGTATAAAGAAATAAGTACAATATTGTCCTTAGATAGCATTGTTGAATAATCACTTTTATAAATATTTCCTAAAGTTGGAAGCATAACCATCTCATCATGACTTGGTGTTTCAAATACTGAATTTGAATTACGTTAGGGCATTTTTAAGCTAGGATTGAATTATCTACCAAACTTACACTGAGTATTCATACAATCATAGCCAATGGAAATAGATGGATATGAGAGAGGGGAAAACAAAATTAGACAATTTCAATGTCAAAGATAATGTGTTTAATATGTAAAGCTATACGGAAATATGATTGGATGCACTAAAATAATAAGATACTGTACCATGAATTAACACATTTCCTAATGAAATTTATATTATAGTCTGATCAATATGCATTGTGTTTCAGTAGGATGAAAACAGAATTAATCATAAAGGTTTTTATTATTTAAGTAGAATTAAAGCATGATGTTTTTGCAATTGCTCCTTGAAGTGAAAGTTTGGAATATGCAAAAGCAAAAGAAAGTAAGTGGTTCCCAAAACTTACAAAAAACTTTGAAAGTTTCTTATGTAAATTACACAGGGAACATAAAACCATAAGTAATATATGTACATGGATAACACTAAAATTTTTATACAATCTTTTCTACTATACTTAGGTTTACATATTTTCAATCTCTCTGAAGATTTTAGTAATATATGTATTTCAGATATCAGAAAATATTTTCAGCAAAGCAAGTTTTCAAAGAAGTAACTTTTGAAAGATGAGACTAAGTATAAAAAGGTCACAGATTATGGAACAATTGACATGAATATCAACTGCAGAGTTTTTCTAAGAACAAAAGAGTTCATTCCCTCTTGAAGCAAATATTCTCAAAGGAAATTTTTGCTTGACTGTCACAAGTATAATAGCTGAGTCAGAAACTATTGATCTACAAATATCCAGTGATGAGTACAAAGAAATAGAGATAAAACATCTTTAAACTGAAGATAACTGATTCACATTTGTCAGAAAAGAATATTGAAAATATAATTTAATATAAAATATCAATATGCAATACATATATTATATGGAAATAAATGGAAGGTTAATATAAAATTTAAGAATACATTAGAGAATTTAAGAATGAAAACTAAAGAAAGTTGAAGAAATATTTTGTGGTATCAAAATCAAGTACTATGTTAAACAATGAAAGATGATTTATCTATTTCAGAATGAGTATATGGATTATAGGATATATATATTTAGTGTTAGACATTTAATATTTAAATATATAAGGTTATTAGCTAGAATATTAGAGTCATATTAAATGACAGAAAAATTTTTAAATGTATTTGTGTCACATTTCAAAGGACATTTGGAATGCTTTACATAGAAGTTATATATAAACTGTACTTAAATTATATGTTCGCATCAGTATTTAGAATGATATTATTAAAATAATTTGAATTAAAGATGTATTCTACTGAAAGTTGAACTTTTGTTTTCTCAATCTTGCCACTTTTCTAAATGTTTATTTACAGTTTGCTTTTATATGAGTTCAGAAAACTGACTACATGAAATGTCTTGCAAGTGTCCAAAATCATACACTGAATCTTGTAGCATGCCCATTTGTAGTAAATCAGATGGTAACACACATATTCCAATGAACTGAAACCCAAACATATTTATAAGATTAGTAAGTGTTCAATATTCATGATAATAATGCATGTGCATAATATAAATTTAGACTTTTGACATTTTCTAGCATAACAGAGGCATTAGTTTAGAATATAAAATTTATACTTAAAATATGTGTGCTGGAGATATTCTGTTTTAGAAAGTTAAGTTTATTTATGTTATATATAATACCTATAAAAATTTTACTTCATTGTTAAACATATTGCAATTCCTTACCCTAATGTTCCTAGAATATTGCACGATGAAAAGTAGAACCAGTATGATAGATGTAAACCTTGGGAGAGATGTTTCTAAACTGTGTCTTACTGACATAGCACAGCAGCTACAAACATGAACTCACAGCAGCTATGATTGTTTGCATAAGATCTGCAAGATCAAGTCATGAGATACCCAGCATAGATAAGGGAAGAGTCTCATGAAGCTCCACCCACAACTGAGGAGCCAGTCGATGGATGCTGGGAGAGGGATAGCTAATCTTCTAAAGGACTGTGACCACTAATGTATTACCATTGCTTAAGTGGGTTGTCCTAAATCCATATACTTACAGGCAGGAGAGATTTAACTCAGTGAGTTGTTTACAAAGAAGGAGAAGATGTGAAGATGGGGCAGGAGGGACAGCTTGGAGGTTGGGAGCACTGGCTGCTCTTCCAGAGGATCCAGGTTCAATTCCTAGCACCCACATGGCAACTCATAACTGCCTGTAATTCTAGTTTCAGGAGATCCCACACCTTCACACAGAAGAAGAAAAATGTGAAAACATAAATTTGATAGGGTGATATGTTGTGGATCTTGACAGAGTTGAAGGTTAGGTATAGTGGGTAGCCATGCCAGCTTGGATCTGGAAGTTCCAACCCCCATTGAGACCCTGGCAACTGTCACGCCTATGAGGCGGGGCCAAGGGAGGCGTCTGGAGACCTGAGACCTGGATGGGCAAGCGCTCTCTCTGTTCCTGGACCCTAGACGGTGGAGGTTGACTGAGCAGAGCTCCAGAGAACACCGCTAGACTGCGATACACCTTTCCCAGACCCCCGCAATCTACCTATTCCTTCATCTGTAAGTCACCCACTAAATAAATATTCCTTTTAACTACATGGAGTGGCCTTAATAATTTCACCAATAGTTAGGTGTGGTGATATTTTATTTGTGCTGAAATGTGATGATATTTTATTTGCATGTTAATAAATAAAGCTTGTCAGAAGAGGGGGGAAAAGTCCAGCCATTTTAAGTAAACAAGAAGTCAGGCACACACCCTTAATCCCTTAGCAGGCAGGATCTCTGTGTGTTCAAGGCCACACTGGGGAACAGAGTCAAGTGTGTTGATATAGACCTTTAACCCCAGTACCAATTATTGAGGCCTAGAGGTCTGTACAAACACATAGAAAGCTACCGAGCTGTGTAGGAAGAGGAAGTGAGGTTGCTGGGCTAAGATAGCCAATGAGAGTACAGAACAACAAGGCAATAAAGGTGTTAGTAGACAGGAAGTAACTCACTCACATTTGAAAGCTATAGAGTTGGTGAGGTAAGGTTGGCTGATGGCTTTCTGAATTTCCCTGATCTCTCTAAGGCTTTCACCCCTATATTTGGCTCCATGTTTTTTATTTAATAAGACCATCTAGAAATTCTTCTACAGTTGGGCGTGGATAAATGGTTATGATCAAAATATCTTATATTCATGAATGAAATTTACAAAGAATATATATATATATACATACATATATATATTATATATATAATTAAAACTCACCATGTCAAGTGTATAGTACATAATACAAAATGAAACACTAAGTGAATTCCATAGTTTTAAATTTTCTCTTAATTATTATTTGTGATGCATGAGTGCTGTGTGTGGAGTATGACACATCCGTGGACAGACAGCACCTTTGCATAGTCAGTTCTCTCCTTTCACTTTTTCATGGGCCCCAGGCATTCAAATCAGGTTAACTTCTGCAGCATCTGCTTTACCCCACTGAGCCATCACACTGGCCTAAGTTATAATTCTACGCATTATGGCGGAAATGATTTACGTCATTGCAATCTCAGTGTAACATAGTATGGATATCCTAGTTCCCAAAACAAGCATCATCTCAAATATCCTCTTTGGCTTCCAAATATGAAAGTTAATATCTAGTAATACAGAATTTTGGGTGTGAGAGAGTAGCACTAGACAAAATATATACTTTTATTATTATTCATAGTGTTTTTGCATATGTCATATTAAATTGTAACACTTGCCTCAGAGAGTTCTCTAGTGCTACTTTTCAATCTTTATGTACTATATTACTTAACAGCAAACATCAAAAAAAAGCACTCTTACAAAAAAAAAGAAAAGAAAAAAAAGCACTCTTACACTCTCTATGCTTACTTTGAATAAAATACCAAATAAATAAATAAATGAAATGGGAGATTTGCTTCCAATACTGATTTTAGAAATGATATTACATTGTTCAAATTCATATTCAATTGTAAGTTTCAGACAAATAAAATAAACTAAAATAATTGTGAGGTTTGTGTGTGTGAGTGTGTGTGTGTAAAATTTATTTGTTGTTAGTGTACTTTGTTTGGAGGCCAGAGGTGTCAGATACTTTATAAAATAAATCACTTCCATTTTAAAAGATATTCCAAATCCAAAATTAAGTGTAAGTGTTCAGGTTATTTTTGCACTTATGTTGTCTGTGTTTTTTCTTCCTTTATGATAGATGATGGCACTTCAAATATTTCAGTATCCATGTTAATGTGGAGTTTCTAGATTAGCTGTGTTAGTATCAGATGAAAAACAATATTCCAAGATAAGGAATATTAACTTAGAAAAGATAGCCATTGGCTAATGACAAAGTGCCTCACAAAGAGCTATAGAATCTCAAAGGTATATGACGGATCACCAGAGCTTCAAAAGATAAGAATTAAGAGTAGGCAGGAAATCAAAATAATTCCTGGGTTAAAATATTGGTGAATGACTTCTTCTGAGATTGGCAGATGTTTGTGGCTTTGAGAAATAACTTGACTCCAGTTACTGCCTAGCATCCCCAGGTTTTGCCTTCTGGACTCTGGGTCACTGTGTTGAGCCTTTGCTATTCCAGAGTGACCTTCACCCTTTGCTGAGCCCCATCAGAGAATTCAGTCCTGAAAGTGTCTGTGTGAAGCATGGGCCCTTTCAAGGCTTGCTACGCATGAGTCCCTGCTGGCTTTGGGCTTTCTCATTTCTCCTTAGTGCTGGGGCTTCCCATTCTATTGTTTCTTGCTTCAAGTCTTTCACAAGCATCACCCTAGCATGCATCACATTGCTAACTCAGTCTTCACATGCATTTCCTAGAAGGGTGAATGTGAAAGTATTTCTAATAAACCCAGAATGAGAATTCAATCCACCACATCATACCATTGTATATAGTGTATTGGAACTCAAAGAAGGATGTTCTGGGTGTACAGTCCTTGGCTATGAAGAAACATCTTCTCTAAAAAGGAAGAAAGACAGAAAGCTGGACTTTCAACACCAGTTTAAGTCTGAGAAGTAAAAATTATTTTAAAATTTTAGAATTTAATGCAGTGTAACTATTAAACATTTCAGTTATGTTAATGGAAAACTCTCACTTCACCCTAACCATAAAGGAGAGTAACTCTAAGAAATAATGATTTCTAACACATTGCAAAGGCAAGTGGTGGTCAAAGCCTAAGCAAACGATAGCTGGGCAGGACTGCCAGAAAGTAGTTAGCAAGTACCATGGCTACTAAAATGTAATTCAGTGCTCATTTATTTGTCTGTATTAGCCACATCCCAAATGCTCAGCAGTTCTGGTGTTTGTGGCTTTCAACAGAAGAGAACACAATATCTGCATATTAGAAAAGGTATATTTTTCACTACTGATATGAAAACAGAGCTTTCTAACTCACAGCCATATAAATCAAGACAAAAAAATAGAATATTGAGTAGATTTGGGATTTAAATAATATGTCACCGGAATTCAAATTTCTAAAGCTTCATCATTGGTTATAATGGTAAAAATCAAAAGTTAGCTATTTATACTGTAAGAGAAAAGTCTGATAGAAAAGTTAAAAATAGACAAGTCAGTAATTATTGTTTTGAATTTTGACATTTCTCTCTCAGAAATTGATAGAACAGATGGAAAGCAAATCCATAATAGTGTAGAAATTTTGATCAAAACTATCAAGCAAAATTAATGTTATTTACATTTATATACATTTTATCTAATTCTAATGGGTATAGATCCTTTTTAGGAATTAGTCAATATTTATCAAAATGGATTTATTTCACATGATTAATTAAAAACTCTCATTAAACTTAAACCACACAATTATAAAGGAGATACCTTTTGCTACATTTATTAATTTTAATTTTAAGTGTATAGGTGCCCCGACTGCATGGATGTTTGTGCATCACATGTGTCCTACATGCCTTCTTCCAAATTGGAAAACATGCTTGTAACAGAAAAATATTATTCTCAATTTGATATTTTCATGAACTGTAAACAGAGGCATTTTTTTGTCCCACCTGGTCCCGCAGCTGCTTTTAAAATAATCACTCAGAGGCTTATGTTAATTATAAATACTTGGCTGGTAGCTCAGGTGTATTACTAACTAACTCTTACACTTAAAATAGCCCATGATTCTTATCTGTGTTCAGCCATGTGGCTTGGTACCTTTTCTAAGTATGACATTCTCATCTTGCTTCCTCTGAGTCAGGCTGGTGACTCCTGACTCGACACTTCCTCTTTCCAGAATTCTCCTAGTCTGGTTCTTGAGCTCAATTTCTTTCTGCCCAGCTATCAGCCAATCAGCTTTTTATTAACAAATAAAAGAAATACATATTTATAGTGTAGAAAAGGATAGTTCCACAGCAATTCACACACACATACACACAAAACATTAAAATCAGACAACTAAACTTTAGCAATATCACAAACCAAAATGCTGTTACAATAGCTGTGATCAGGGATCTGATAACTCACATTAAGAAAAGCTATTTCATACTGTTTTAAAGAATGGAGTTCACTTGGCCTTAGGTGCAGACCTAACAGTCTAAGCTCATCCTACAAAAAAAACAATAAAGTATTTGTTTCCTATAACATAATGCCCAAGAGTGGTATAGCTGGGTCTTGAGGTATATTGATCTCCATCATCATGAGGAACTGCCATTTTCATAGGAGCTATACACGTTTATGTTCTTACCGGCAATGGAAGAGTGTTCCTCTTACAGAATATCCACACTAGCATGAGCTGTCAATAGTGTTTTTGATCTTAGACATTCTGTTGGGTATAAGATGTAATATCAAATTATTTTGGTTTGCCTTTCTCTGATGGCTAAGGATGTAGCCATTTATTTGTTTCTCAGCCATTTGAGATTCCTCTGTTGAGAATTCACTGTTTAGATTTGTACCCTATTCTTTAATTAGATTTAATTTGGTATTATTTGTTTGTTGTGTTCTATTGTTTTGTTTTTCTGCAGCACTTTTAGTTTTCCTTACACAGTGACTTGTTGCGAGGGCCTAATGTCCTCAGTGAACAAAAGAAAACCAAAACTTGTCATTTCTTAAAGAATTGAGTGCAAACGACCTTACATAAATTAAAAAGATGAATACATTTACAGATGTCAATGCAAACATTCCCAAATCAAGGCAAGTAACAACCCATAGCAGTCAGGAGGGGAAAACACCAGAACAGAAACTGGGTCCTTAGGCTCAGAATTTCCCATTCTGTTAGACTGGCAAGATGAAAGTGGTAACTGGTTCAGGAACCCTTGCCAGCCTCAAGAAATCCTGAATGTCAGCTGTTGGTTAATACCCTGCAGATATCACTGCGTGGTGTTCACATAGATCCATCAGGCTGGGGATTTCTCTTTCACAGTGTACTCTCCCCAGCCTCCAAGTGACATAACTGAGAACTAAATGAAGATATGCACAGGGTATTAAGCATATACCAAGGGAACAGTTAGCTTGAATACAAAGTAAAAAATCACTGGCAAGTTCTATGATCCAGTGCTGATATTGGATACAAGTTTCAAAGACAAATTTCTTTTAAAGTTTTTTTTCCAGTTTCATGAGGATTGCATGAAATGTGTGCATTGGCTAGGGCAAATTGATACTTCAGAATCAGCTCATGCAGCAAATTCCTGGCAGCTGCTCACAATGGAGAGGCTGGACTCGTCAGACTCCTGCTTGCTGATTCACTTCTGCTGGAAGGTGGACAGTGAGACCAGGATCAAGGTGTCAATACAAGGGCCCTTGTAGATGGGCACTGTATGTTTGAACCCATCGTTAGAGTCCATGAAAATGCCAGTAGTGCACCCAGTTGCATACAGGGACAACACTGCCTGAATGACGACATGCATGGCTGAAGTATTAAAGGTTTCAAACTTTGTTTGTGTCATCTTCTCTCTCTTAGCTTCAAAGTTCAGGGGGCACCTCAGTTAAAAGCACCAGGTGCTCCTCAGAGACCACATGCAATTCATTGTAGGTGTGGTACTCAATCTTCTCCATGTCATCGCAGTTTGTGGCAACACTGTGCTCAATAGCATATGTCAGAGTCAGGATACCCCTCTTGCTCTGGGGCTTGTTATCCATGTAGGAGTCTATGGTGATATTTTATTTGTACTGAAATGTAATTTTAATTTTATGTTAATAAAGTTGCCCTGGGGTCAGAGCTATTAGAGCCATAGCAAGAGCGTGGTGGTTAGAAGAGCTAGGTAGATTTCTGTGTGTTAAGGGATACAGTCAGTATTGGAGACATATGCCTTTAAGACCTGGAGGGCGGTACTTACAGCCAGTGATGAGGCAGTCATGTGGTTGGGTTTACAACCAATGGGAAGGCAGAACAGAAAGACTATTTAAACACAGACAAACAGGAAGTAGCTCTCTCTCGGGGAAGTTAGGAGCACTGCAGGAGGTAAGATTTTTATCTCTGAGCTCTGACCTCTCGGCTTTCTCTTTTACATCGGCTCTGTGTTTCTTATTTTAATAAGACGATTGGTTACATCTACAGGAGTCTTTCTGGCACATGCCCACCAGGATATCCTGGTGTCATGGGCAATGATAATTGAAGGAAACATGTCTTCAACCAGAAAATCCAGCCTTGCACATGTGCTGGTGGCCATGGCAGAGGAAAGCAGGTGGCAATTGAAGTTCAAGTGTCAGCCCACCAGGAGGAAAATCCCTGATGAGGGAATCTCAGCAGGTGAGGCTCTGAGACCACAGACTCCAGGATGTCTTTTGTTTCTGCTGTGCCTTTACATGTTTGCCACTGCCATCTTTCTCCGTACTTGGCATGGTGTGAATGGGTATGGGGAGATCCCCACTTCCTGTAATGTAGTGTGTTTATCTCATGGACACATTCCATCCTACTGGGCATTTTTGCCTGTGGATCATTATAAAGATGATTTCTTCTTAAGCTGTGCCGTGTAATTGATAATAGTAATGTTAATTTAAATAGACTTCTGGTGCTTAAAAATAAAACAAGGAAGTGTCACACAGCTAGAACATACAAGCTTCTATTAAGGAGACATATAGAATGTGGCTTAAGTTAATGATTAAGGAAAACAAATGAGTCCCAGTGTCCCACCAAATTCTTTTAACCTTAATATTAGGAGAAGTGTTTGCAGGTTTTGGATTGCATCACAGCTGAAACGAAGCTTTGAAAATAACTTAAAGTTAGACTAAAATGTTTTTGTTAAATAGCTTTGAGGTGAAAAACCCAAATAGAAAATCTAAAGTTTTAGACAGGCACATAGTACAATAAAGAAGTCTTTTAAGTCAGGGACAAAAACAGAGCAGATCAATTATCATGAGCTAATATGCCTTTCTTGTTAGGATTGGTTGATGACCAAAGGTGGTAATTGATTCTATTATACTCATTTTTGCCCTCAATTTCCTGATATAACAAAAACTATTGATGAGTGGGTATGCACCCTTAGGATTTAAAGTAAAGATGACTAATTGTTTTTCATGTATAAGAGTTTAAGTTTGTGATTCCTTTAAGATTCCTTATAAAATTACCTTTCAATTAGTAGTAAAGTGATTGGTTCTTTCTTTGTAACTACAAAATGCAGCCTGCTAGTAAAAGAATACCTTGCGTGCCTGCACTGTTAATCTATAACAAGTTGCTTAGGTATGAATATAGGTGGGTTATTTGGATAATTAGTTTTTCACCTGTAATATGGAAAATGTTTAATCATGAAAGGGATATGGAAAACATGATCTTTCTTACTTGTATTCATTGTAATCATTTACTTGAAAAATAGAATGCAACCACATTGTAATTTTTATATTGCCCAAAAGATTTTGCTGGAGTATATAAGTTGAAAGGGAAAGGGAAAAGAAAAGATAGAATTAAAGTGAGTTATAATGAAAATATCAAGAATGAGTGAATTAGGAGGGAAACTTTTAGAAAGCAAGAAGGAATTAGAAGGAAAACATCAAGAACTCGAGAATTAGGAGGAGAACGTTAAAAGTGTTAGCAGGAAAACATCAAGATAAACAGAAGAGACATTTCTGGATAAGTATAAGAAAAGAGAATATAGAAAACAGAATAAAGGATATATAAGAAGGAAATGATCGAGAGAGTGTAAGTGTCTTCTCTAACCTCCACAGATAAAAAAGGAATAGTATACTGCTGACTCTGTGGATTCCCTTGGGATCCTGTTCTGCTGGTAGCTGACCGCCCAGGCAATAATTCACATGCTGGAGCCATTTTCAATGATGAGTGTGGTGAATTTGTCAGGCAGGATAGACCCATGTCAGAGTGTGAGATGATGATGATGATGATGATGATGATTATTATTATTATTATTTATTGATATCTAGTTTCTGGATTTCTTTATGAATATTAGATAATAGTCTTCTATCAGATGTAAAGTTGGTAAAAATCTTTTCCAGTTCTGTGGGGTGCTGATTGTGCAATTTATGGTGCTTGAATTATAGAAGCTTTTCAGTTTCATGGGGTCCCTTTTATTAATTTTTTATATTAGGGCCTGTACTATTAGTGTTCTGTTCAGAATGTTGTTCCCTGTACCAATGAATTTGAGTATATTCTCTACTTTTTTTCTATCATGTTCAGTGTGTCTGATATTATGTTGAGGTCTTTGGTCCATTTGAAGCTGATTTTTGTACAGGGTGGTAAGCATGGGACTGTTTGGATGCTTGCATGTGCAACTGTCCCATTTGGCCAGCAACATTTGTTAAAAATGCTGTCTTTTTTTCAATGTGTATTTCTAGATACTTCATTGAAAATCAGGTGTCCATGGTGTGGAGATTTTATGTCTGTGTCTTCCATTCAATTCCATTGTTCAACATGTGTGTTTTTGTTCTAATACCATGCAGTTTTGGTTACTATATTTCTGTAGAAAAACTTGAAATCAGGTATGGTGACACTTTTGGCAGTCTTTTTATTGTTCAGGGCTGTTTGAACTGTCCTGGTATCCTGATTTTATTTGTTTGTTGTTGTTGTGTGTGTGTGTGTGTGTGTGTGTGTGTGTGTGTTTCTATATGAAGTTTAAAATTGTTCTTTCAAATTCTATGAAGATTGTGTTGGAATTTTGATGGTGTTTGCACTGAATACAAAATTTTCTTTTTGTAGGATGGACATTTTTACTGGGGAAGGTTAAGAAAAATATAAGAAGATTGATAAGAGATATAAGAAAAAGAGAGTATCATTTTGTGTTGTGAGTTGAAAAAGTAATAAAAATTTGTTTTGGGAAATCCTGTTATATAGTGATAGACTTCCTTAATTACAGTATCTAATATACAAAACTGTGATACACACTCCTCTTTTCAGATATCTACAAATCTAGAACAATAACTTCTTTTTGTTTATTTGAAGTTTTTTTTTTTTTTTTGCTTGTTTGTTTTGTTTTTATTTTTCAAGACAGGGTTTCTCTGTGTAGTTTTGGTGCCTGTCCTGGATCTCACTCTGTAGACCAGGCTGGCCTTAAACTCACAGAGATCCACCTGGCTCTGCCTCTGAGTGCTATGATTAAAGGTGTGCACAACCACCACCCAGCAGAACAATAATTTCTTGTTTCTATGGCACAGGGGAGTAGACTATGACTAACTTTGTATGATGCCCTGTAAAGTAGACATGTGCAACTCTTGAGAGAATGGTCCTCATAAATAGGATGTTTGAAGTAAGCTTTCTGTTGTTTATTAATTTTTAGATGGATTCAATGGAGAACAGATAATGTTGAAAATAAAAAATTGTACAACTGTTTCATCATTTTCATGAAGGATATATTTTATGAATATGTTTCTCTTGGTAAAACAAAGCTTAAAGAACCACGACCCCAGGGTATATTTGGTATTCTGTTGGTGGAGATAATATAATCAAGACTCACTGCCTTGTTAACTTTGTTCTTATAATGAAGTGAGATAACTTGTAGAGCTTTGTTGAGTTTGATTCAGAATGTCTGAGGAATTATAGATTGATATTTTTGGAACTTATTTCATTAGGTTTCTGTTGTTCATTGAGTCATGGAATGAGAAAAATTTGGATGCGCAAAAAAAGTTTTGTAGTCTATTAAATATCTCTGTTATATGACAGAAAAATTGCGGAGGTAGCATAATAAAAACTTTATAAAATGTGCCTGACCATAGTTCATGGACAGGATTTTCATTTCCTCCTAATATACAAATGAAGAAGCCCAATACTCAACATGATTATGTGAGAAGGATCTAGAGGTTGGCTGCTTTTGCTAAAACAGCACTGACTACTCACTTGGGAGTTCAGATGCACAGTGCTTAACTAGAGGCAGGATACTAGCTTAACTTCTCTGTCATCATTTAGGAACTATCTATAATGCAATCAACAGACTGCCTACTGCTGATTTTTACAGATGCCTAGAGGTGTTCATAGGATTCTTTAGTCGTTTCCCTAAATCTTAACTCAACTAATTCTATATAAGTTACTGACTTGACTTTGGCATTTTCTGAATCACCAGTAACAAGTCTGATTGATGAGTATTTTATTTAAAAAATAAAATAAAAAGACCCAAGGAGGCTGGATGATAATTCAGCAGTTAAGAGTGCTTACTGCTCTTGCAAACAGAGTTCAGTTCCATGCATCTGTGTAGCAGCTAATAACTGTCTGTAGCTCCAGGTTCAGAAGATCTTTGCCTTTTCAAACTCCTATACATATTCAGTGGATATGAACTCATGCAAGCATACACATACACAAATGCATAGAATGAATAAATAAATACTATTTGGAAAGATAAGCTAATTCTGAAGCAACAAGAGACTTTGTACTTTTAACAGGCTCTGTGTGATCAAGCAGATCACAACCAGACAAAGATGCCCTGAATTCTTAACTTTGAGACCTTACTCGTTTCCTATAAAGGTCAACTCTTCTGCACACACTCTGAAAACATATCTCAGGTTTCCAGGCCTCTGTTCTTCTTGGATTTGTCACCCTAAGAATAATATTTCATTCCTTCTCTGTCATTGTTTGCCTTTCCAATTGTGTTTTGTGGTCCAATTTGTCTGTTGGAATGCCTTAATAACAGGATTTCTCCATAAGTGTAGTAAGAATAATGTTTGAATGCCAGTTCACTGGGAGATGGTGATGTCTACATGAAGTTATAGGGCTGAAACTTCTATGTATTTGGTCTGTCTCTCTGTTTGTGTGTCTGTGTTTCTTCCCTTTATATCTATCTCTTATCTCTGTCTCTTCTTGTTTAACTTTTTCTTTCTACACTGTCAAGATATCAGATTTTACTGGTATTTAACTGCAAGGCATGAGAGGAATTCTCATGAGAAACTGAATCACTGACCTTGATATCTTAGACTACACTTACAACCTTCCAATCTTTAGAAAATAAGTTTTTTTTGTGTGTTTAAACACACAGATTAAGATTTTCTACTCTTTCTATCATTATTACAGTGCTTCTGCTGCCTAAAATGTTGAAAGTCATAGATGCAATCTCACCTATCTGAGTAGATGTTAAAAGACTGAGAATCTAGAAGCAATCCCACTTAAACTTAGACCACAATCTCTAAAATTATAAGTTAAAATGAACTCTTTCTTTTCATAAGATCATTTTTTCAGATATTTTGTTACATTTTTAAGAAGGAAATATATGTAGCCAACAGGATGCTATACAGACCACAACTATTTAGCTCCCTCTGAATCATTTACCTGACATTTATACAAGAAGGCTCAGACTATCAAAATCAAAGAAACTATGAAGAAACAAGCTAGTACTCTCAAATGTGACAGCAACATTTTCATGGTTGTGCCAAACTCACAGGGATATGTAATGTTATTTAAAAATCATAATCTTCCATACTGTAGAAGTGCAAAAGATTAATTATGCCTATATATGAATCAATTATAGCTAATAATCAATTTGTTAATACTTTTAGTTCTTTGTTCTCAACCAAATACAATGTAAAATGTTTAAACTACAAGGAAGTTGAATATGGTCACACAAATATTTATAAAAAAGATGATTGATGATTATTCCCCAAATAAATGATATGGTAAGTAATATTTATTATAAAATATTATTCTTTAAAATTTATTCATGATTCCATAAATTTTTATTTGGTAAAGAGAAGGTTCTGATGCTTTTTGAGTCTGCATATGGTATGATGAATTTTTCTCCCTAGTTTTTTTATTAAAAATATTAATGATTATTTAAATATTTGATTGTGATATCAAATGTAATTAATCTCAAAAATACATCAGAAATCTATAATAATGTTGTGCTAGTCAAGATGACCAAGACTTAAGACTGCTGTTTTGAAATACATTTATAAAAATTAAAAAATGTTATAAAATTGTAGAGTTAAATGTCCTACACTTTTATGTGAGACCATATTCAACTTTCTTGTAGTTTAAACATTTTACATTGTATTTGGTTGAGAACAAAGAACTAAAAGTATTAACAAATTGATTATTAGCTATAATTGATGCTGCCCTGTATGACTGGAGCACTTCACTCCTTCCCTCAGTGCTGTGTGTCAGCACTTAACCTATTTATCCACAGGAGGGGTGTGAGAGTCTATGAATTATTGAAATTAACACAAATAATTCATACTGTACACCTCAGGTTCTTCATGCCCCAAATTTTTAAATGGGAATGCATTCAAGAAATTAAATTTTCTATGAGGTTGTACTTAAAAATGCATCTCTGAAATTGAGCTGCATTTGAAAAAAAAAATTCTGAGTTTCATTGGAATTTCTTCTTCAAAGGAACTGACTTTTGAGGAACTTCTTCCTTCCCTCCTTTCTTTCTTTCTTTCTTTCTTTCTTTCTTTCTTTCTTTCTTTCTTTCTTTCTTTCTTTCTTTCTTCATTCCTTCCTTCCTTCCTCCCTCCCTCCCTCCCTCCCTCCCTCCCTCCCCCTCTCTCTGTCTCTCTCTCTCTCTCTCTCTCTCTCTCTCTCTCTCTCTCACACACACACACACACACACACACACACACACACACACACAGTGATCATATTCTCACCACAATCTCCTCTTACATTTTTCTAACTCTCACTCAAATTTCCTCACCCAAACAAGCATCCTATTTTAAAATTTTGTTTTTGTTTGTGGCCTGCTACATTTATTTAATGCTGCCTACATTAGCATGTGTGATGTGTGGAGGATTATGTAGCTGATTATGGAAACTAACTGCTCTCTCTCTCTCTCTCTCTCTCTCTCTCTCTCTCTCAACACCTCAATTCTTTGAAAATATATGGTAATTCAGTTGTTCACAACTATTTTTGAGTTTTGCTGGAATATATCATATACTTATCTTAAGAAAAAGTCTTCGGATATGAAGTATTAGGCACTGGACAAGGACAAGTAGCTTCTTGAGAGGGCAGGTCTTGCTAAGAGAAGGATATGGCACATTTCAGCATTGTTTATGAAAGTTTTTCTATTTTTTTTCTTTTTCTTTTTATTTATCCTTCTTTCATGCACTATAACCTGACTGTAGTTTCCCCTCCCTTTACTCCTCCCAGTCCCCCCCCCACACACACATACATGCACACCTCCTCTCTTTCCCAGATCCACTCCTCCTCTATTTCCCTTCAGAAAAGAGCAGACCTCCCAGGGATATTAGCTGAAGATGGCATAACAATATACAATAAGACTAGGCAAAAACTCTCATACCGTGCCTACAATAGGCAACCCAGTAGGAGGAAAAAGATCACAAGTGTAGGCAAAAGAGTCAGAGACACCCCAGTTCCCACTATTAGGAGTCCTACAAAACCACCACGAGACACAATCATAACATATGCAGAGGATCTATCACAGACCCATGAATTATCTCTGATTGCCACTTCAATCTATGGGAGCACCTATGAGCCCTTCTTACTTGATTCTGTGAGACATATTCTACTGATGTCCATGATCCCTCTGATTCTTAAACACTTTTTCAGCCACTTTCATGGGGTTCCCCAAACTCCGATGGGAGGGACTCTATGAAGATCTCCAATTTGAGCTCTTTCACCAGCTATTATTTGGAATCAATTTAGTGATTTTTTTCTACCTTATGTCTTTAGGCTCTCCAATCAATCTCCAGTTCCTGGTTATCCAGGTAGTGTTAAGCATGGTCTACCTCTCTTGACACAAGTTTTGTGGATGAATTGGTGTCCCAGTCACACCACTGGAAGTTGCCTGGTTACAGAAGATGGCTGGAAGAGTCTCCATATCTTCCATTACAAGGAATCTTCACTAGAGTCACTCTCCTAGAATCATGAGAGTTTCTACTGGGCTAGATTTCCACATACCTCCCAAATGCCCTCCCATTCCAGTCATTTCTTCCCATACTCTCTCCCTCCACCCTACCTCCCCTGATTCCTCTTGCTACCATTCCCACCAGCCTCTAGTCCATTTGCAAAGCCTATAATAGTTCATCTTCCCTAGGAGATGTATGGGTCCTCCTTAGAGTTCTCCTTGATATTTAGACTCTCTGGGTCTGTGTGTTGTATCATTATTATTATTTACTTAGTAGTTAATATCCCTTAACAAGTGAATGCATGCCATGTTTATCTTTCTTGGTCTGAGTCACTTCACTCAAAATGATTTTATTCTAGTTTCATCCATTTGCCTGCAAATTTCACAATGTCATTTTTTTAAAGAGTTGAGTAATACTGCATTGTGTAAATGTGCCATATTTTCTTTATTCATTCTCCAGTTGACAGACATTTATGTTGTTTTCAGTTTCTGGCTATTATAAATAAAGCCACTAGGAATATAGTTGAGCAAGTGTCTTTGGGGTAGAATGAATCATCCTTTCAGTATATGCCCAAGAGAGGCATAACTGGACGTTAGTGTAGATCCACTCCCTGTTTTCCAAGGAACCTCCATGTTGATTTCTACAGTGGTAATAAAAGTTTGCACTCCCGCCAGCAATAGAGGAGGTTACCTTTGATTGACACCCTTGCCATTGTTAGCTATAACTTGTGTTATTGGTCTTGGCCATTTGGAAAGGTATAACAGTGAATCTCAAAATAGTTTTGATTTGCATTTTCCTGAAGGTTAAGAATGTTGACCATTTCTATAAGTGTTTCTCAACCATTTGAGATTCCTCCATAAAGTGTTTTCTATTCACATGTACCCCATTTTGAACTGTATTATTTGATTTGTTGATGTTCAGTGTTGTCAGTTCTTTCTAAAATTTGTATATTCTTCCTCTATGGGATGTGGAGCTGGTGAAAATGTTTTCCCATTCTGTAGGCTTCTGTTTTTTTTTTTTCCTATTGATGGTGTCCTTTGCCTTACAGAAGCTTTTCAGTTTCATGAGGTCCCATTTATTGATGACTAGACCTCAGTGTATATCTTGGCTCTAAAAAATGAAACCTATGTCTAGATATCCCAAGGACCTAGAGTAAAATGAAATAATACTGGTCTAAAGTAGAAAAAAATGCAGTGCTAAAATGGCTCCTAAGCATATTTTACTATACTCATAAATTAGTGCCTTGTTCACCCATTATTAGAGAAGCTTCTTCCTGTAGCAAAAGGAAAAAAAAAAAAAAAACCCTAAGACCAATAGCCAGACACTGTGCAGAGAAAGTGGAACACTCACCCTAAGTAGAAGATCTACATCAAATTGCTCTCCCCAGACTCAAAGAACCACTGTGGAAGAGGAAGCAGAAAAAGTATAAGAGCAAGAAGGCATGGAGGACACCAAGGAAACACTACCTTCTAAATGAAACAGAATTGATACATACTAACTCACAGAGACTGAAGCAGCACACACAGGAACTGCATGGGGCTGCAGCAGCTCCTTTCTGCATATAATATGACTTCTAGTTCAGTGTTTTAATAGGATTCTTGAGTGTACAAATGAGTGGGTCTTAGATTCTTATGCCTCCTCTCGACCTCTTTTCCTTTGATTGGTTTGTCTTGTCTAGCTTCAATGTAATATTTTAGTATTGTCCTATTGTATTTTATTCAGGTATGTTTTAAAAATGAGTGAGTGAATGAAAGAAAGAAAGAAAGAAAGAGAGAGAGAGAGAGAGAAAGAAAGAAAGAAAGAAAGAAAGAAAGAAAGAAAGAAAGAAAGAAAGAAAGAAAGAAAGAAAGAAAGAAAGAAAGAATGAGAACCTAGCCACTAGGGTAAAGATTAACAACTGAGCTGTCATTTATATGCTATAGAAGAGAGAAATTAGTTTTCTTCAATGGAGTGAGATGGGTTATATCAACCACTCCAGTGGAGGACTCATGTTCAGGAATAGGTGACCAATATACAATTAAACTCCACCGCATTTTGTGTGTGTGTGCTTTTATTTGGTTAGACTTTAGTGTAGGGGTTGTTGTTTTGGTTTGGTTTTAATTTTGGGGGCTGTTTTATTTATTTTTTTTGAGTTTTATTGTTATTTTATTTTATTATTATTATTTTTTTTTTTTGAGAAAGAACTTAAAGTTTGGTGGGGAGAGAGGAGAAGAGTCTGGAAGGACTTAGGGATGGGAAGAATATGACCAAAATATATTTAAAGTTAAAATTTATTTTAAATAAAAAAATAAAAAAAAAGTGGGAGTCCTTTTCAGGGACTGAATCTCAGTGTGGTTTCCATGGGTGGCTCTCCACACTGAGCGTAACACGACTTGCTTTTACTTTGCATGTGTTTCTACATTGGTATTTTGTCCAGAGGAATTCTTTTCTAGTAAGTTGGATTAATCTCCATTGAACCATTTATCTCTTCAGTTGTGGGGTGAGGCCAAATTCATGTGATCCAGCTTCTCTAACGGATCAGAGAGTATGCCTGATTTGCTTGATTATTCAGCCCTTTACTTGTCTTAATTTGCTCAAACATAGAAAGTAAAATAGTGTTTTACTTTGTACAATTTATATTTCTGTATTAGGAATACTAGAAAATATTTGCTTCTTTTCAGCAAAAAAAAAAAAATCTAACAGATCATTACAGCATTACCTGAAACTTTGAATTCTTAAGTATAATAATATATTTTGTACCTCTGCTATATAATTCATGAGTATTATATAGCCCTACTTTTTACTTATTTTGACATCTTTGCATTTCAGTCTCATATTTTTAGGAGAAGTAATTTCAGATCTCCCATATAATGACAAAATCCACAAGGAATGCTCAGGCCTGCACAGATTCTAATTTGTTTCCATGTTTCTCTCTCAAGAATGTATTTCTCTAAAAATATCTCAGTAATTGTTCATGTCATGTTCAATTTCCTTTTTGAGCTTAAAGATAAACAATGATTTACTAGACCTGTGTCTTCCAGGCCTAAGAAAATGAACATCCTGAAGCTTGTTGACACTGGAGATGGATTCTCCTCTGCCGGTCTTCTGTCCAGTTTCTAATCTCGCCTCATAATTAATTAGCTGTCACATCTGCTAAGCTCCCGTGAAGAGACTGCACAGGTGTCAGGCAAATTGTTCCTGAAATTAAGATCTGAACTGAGAGTGTTTTTCATCCTGACCTTACAATTCTTCTTATTGATTTTGTTGTCATTTTCACCTGTTAAGAATAGAAAGAGCTGGGCAAGGAGTAGTTGCTTCTGAGAAGGATTTGCCATGTGATATTTGAGGAAATATTTTATTAATTTCAAAATGCAGTATGTAAACATATACAGAGATCTTAAGGCTTCAAATATTAGACATTGAAATTATAAGATGAATATGACATGATAATATATATATATGTATAATATATATGTATATGATTATATATATATATATATATAATTCCATTTTTAAGGTTTTAAAAGGACTGTTACATTGAAGGTCATGACAAGACAAATGAAGCAAATCTTGTAGCAACATTTCTAACTGCCATGCAGCAAATCACTTTAACACACACTTTACCGTGTTCATAATTTATTTTAAAAATATTGGTTATATATCTTTAGAATCTATGTATGATTTTAGCACACATTATATGAATCTGGTAACATTTAGTTTGTATTATAACTTTGTCTCATTTCTGCATGATTATTGTAAAATTTTGTGATATAACTAAATGAGGGTAATATAAATTTTTGAGTTTTATTTATAGAAAGATTCCTATAGGAAATATAGTGTTATGGTTTTGTCACATAAATATTCATTTATAACAGTAGTTATTTCTTTAAAATAGTGTCTCTTAAATCATCAAATAAAATATCAATTCATCTTAATAAATAGAGAACACATATTTTGAGAATATTTTCTATATCATTACCTGTACTTCAGTTTTATTTATTTTTTAATTATCAGAAAAATTAGGCAGCAAAATGGTTGACAAAAGGAAGAAATTTTCATCATTCCTGTACTATTTGATTATTTCAAATTTCAAATTGTCACAGTTAACTTGTTTTAATAATTTCTTTCACTATCACCGTGTGTGTGTGTGTGTGCATGTGTGTGTGCATGTGTGTGTACGTAGGTGCATTTTAGGAAGTTTCTACTACAGTAGGTTTCTAAAACACCTTTTGAAATATCTTTCCTGTTAGCTAACCTTTCTCCCGCTTCTGTAGTCTTTATGCTGCCCTACATTCTCCTAACCCATTTAACACTCCTTTTCCCCGTAGTTCCCTTTAACAAGTTATTCAGTTGATTTCAATCCTCTCTAGCTAGAAATTCTCTCCAGGGCACCTTACCAATTTCCTGACCTCTCTCTATATTCCAGATGGAGCACACGTATCTTAAGATTCAAAGTTAAATTCAACAAATGAGAAAAGGCAATTGTCTTTATAGGTCTGTGTTATACTATTCAGAATTATTTTTTCAAGTATATTCATTTATCCAATAACTAAATAATTCAGTTTTATTTAGTAGAGGAATGATAGTCCCCTTTGTAAATTCATCATTTTTCTTTATCCTTTCATCAGTTGATAGATATCTAGGCTGTATCCATTCCCTGGCTATTATGTATAGAGTAATAACGAACATGGATGAAGATGTTTAGTGGAATGTACATTCCTATGGGTATATGCCCAAGAGTAGAGTAGCCAGACAAGGTGCGAGATCTATTTCTAGCTCTTTGAAAAATCTCTGCACTGATTTCCATAGCGACTTTACCGGTTTGCACTGAAGTTAGCAATAAATAAGTGCCTAATTTCCCTCATTTCCATAGTAGCATTTGTGGTCTTTTTCATTGGCCAGTGGTTATTTTATAGGATTTAATAGGTATATTGACATTTAGTCAATAATGACATTAAAGTATCTACTGTGCAATGACAGAGGCTAAATCGATCATATTGCCAATTCAAATTTTCTAGTACAACAGCTTCACTATTTCAATATACACACATATATACAAAGAGAGGTTGAGAAAGACATAAAGTTAGAGAGATATATACATAAATGTCTTAAGAGTCAGAACATCCAGAACATTCATTCTGAGAACAGTTAGCCATGCTTTTTAATTCAGATTCTTCAAGACAGAATAGACAAAGTGATGAACATTTACAGAACCACTTCACTGAACCACACAGCCACAGCTCAAAGTGAGACAAACTTGATCTGAAAGACAATGATGAAATCATGACCAGTTTGTTTCAGGGTTCAATTTGTCTTTCTGCTATAATATCTTTTTTATTCTTTCCTGAAAGAAATTTTTAATTGAAAATAGATTTTATTTCATACAATGTATTTTGATTAAGGTCTCCCCTCCCCCAGCTCCTCCCAGTTCCTACCTTCCAATGTACAATCTTACTTTCTCTGTCTTAGAGAAAACAGACATTAAAAAAGACAGTAATGAAAGTAAAAGAGAATTAAATAAGATAAGATAAAAACAAGCAAACTAACAAATGGGGAAAAAAAATAAAGAGTCCAAGGAAAAACACAAGAAAAATATACAGGCCCTGAGGTTCAACCATTCGACACACATACAAGAAAACCCATTAAAAACAAAATAGGAAACCATAATATATAAGCAAAAGCTCTGTAAGATCAAATGCAAAAATATACCTTGACAAATCATTGTGAGACAAAAAACTCCCCCAAAGGCAACACTGAGTTTGTTTGGTGTTGGCCATCTACGGCTGAGCATCGGGCCTGCCTGGAAGTGTGGCTTGTATACCCACTGAGAATCCTTTAGGAAAATTAATTTTTCCTTTGTCGATAGGGGTATGGGGGCTTGTGTCTATTTCTGCTCTCAGCACCGGAGCCCCATCTGAATTGAACCTGTGCTGCCACAGTTTCTGTGAGTTTATATGTATGTCAGTCCTGATTTTTGTCTTTTATTATAAATATATATTTTTTTCACATTTGTCCTGATTGTGGTTTCCTACTTCTCCCAGTTCTTTCCCATCTGCCATTCTATCCATTGTGAAATCTTACATTCATTTTAATTTACATTTCCTTGATAGCTAAGAATGCTGAAAATTAAAAAATAGTGTTTCTTAGCCAATTAAATTCCATTTTTTGAGATCTCTCTAGTAGGATGTCTCATTTCCAAACTGAGTTATCTCTTTTCAACCCATTTATTTATATTTTATTGTATTTATTTTATTTTCTGTTTGTGAGTTCTTCGTATATTGCAGATATTAACCTCTGCTGGATGTGTAATTAACCAAGAACTTTTTTCCCCATTAGCAGGCTACCACTTTCTCAGATTATGATTTCCTTTGCTCCTGAAGCTTTTGGTCTCCTGAGGTCCTCTTTGTCGATTGTTGGTCTTATGGCTTGTACAATAATGAATTACAAATAAAGTCTTTTCCTCTGACTATAAATTCAATCACACTACTGACTTCTGCCTCTATTTGACTCAGAAACTCAGCTCTTATGTTGAGGAGCACCAATTGTTGAAGATACTGCTTTTTTTTCAATGTGTACTATAACCTCTGTCCAAAAATCAGATAACTGTATGAGTTTGGGCTTGTATGTCGGCCCTCACTTCTATTCCATGATCCATGTGTTTGTTGTTATACCAGTGCCCCTTTATTTTTATTGTGGCAGCTCTGTAGTACACCTTGAAATCTGAGATGATGATAACTTGCAAAGTTTGATTATTATTCAGGATTATTTTGGCTACCCTACCTCTTTTGTGTTCTCATGAGAAGTTTAAGATTATTTTTCAATTTCTATGAAGAGTTGCTTTTGAATTGTGATCAGGATTATGTCGGGTTTGTAGATTGCTTTTGGTATGATGGCCAAATCCTACTAATCCATGAGTGTGGGAGACCAGCCATCCCATCTTCTAGTATTTTCGTCAGAGTCTTTCCTCAGTGTTGTGAAATTTTCACTGACTTTTTGCTAATTTTAATAATGACTGTTTGGTTACCATTGTACTTTAACCAACGTGTTATCCTGGTATAATTTGAAGAATCTATATTTTTGTCTTATTTGACCATTGAAATTTCCGCTGGTTATCCAGAAGAGTTCTTTATATATCACAAAACAATAAACTACTAAACCTTTGACAACTGGTCTGTGTTGCTAATTGCTTTGGTTTTTGCTTTGGTCATAACTGCACCTTCCTGATGCAAGATAAGGGCCATCGCAGGTATTCCTTGAATATATTCATTGCCTTCCAAACTCTTATAAATATGTAGTAGTGCTAGAGGAGACCCTGTGGACATTTCAGCTCTCAGATATCCCTGTTAATTTTCTTTATCACCTTACTGTTCACCCTGATTACCATTGCTGCCTCGGGCTGCTGTAAGTTAACCACTCCCTACTAATTGATTTTGAAAAATGATCTAAGGGGAAGGCTTTTACTTCCATAAATCTTTGAGTCATGTCAAATTAATATAATCTCAATGAGTATTATTTACAGTCAAATGAGAGAGGTGATTGAATGGACATATTGTTGGAAGAAGCTGAAAAGCTACTTCCTTATTGTTGTACTGCTGGTTTCAGTATCTAGCTAGAGGACAGCAAATAGAGAAACTATAGTCCCTCTAAACTCTCTGTCTTAACAAGTAATTATCAATTTTCAGTGAGTGCTTTTTGGATTGTTATAGCATTTTCAATGTTCTGGAGTTTTGAAAAAGGTAATTTTGACAAATTTCCCAATGTCCATGATTTTGCCAAGGAGCAGTTTTCTGTAGCTAGAGTTTTCCTGCCTTGCCCACAGTTAGGACAAATCTCTGTCACCTGCCAGTCCCACAGCCGCTCAGACCCAACCAAGTAAACACAGAGACTTATATTGCTTACAAACTGTATGGCCATGGCAGGCTTCTTGCTAACTGGTCTTATATCTTAAATTAACCCATTTATATAAATCTATACCTTGCCACGTGGCTGGTGGCTTACCGGCGTCTTTACATGCTGCTTCTCCTGGCGGTGGCTGCAGTGTCTCTCCTCCTTCTTCCTGTTTCCCCAATTCTCTTCTCTCTTTGTCCCACCTATACTTCCTGTCTGGTCACTGGCCATCAGTGTTTTATTTATATAGAATGATATCCACAGCAGTTTTCAGAGGTTTTTCTCATTGACTCCCAAAGCCATGTCTAGGCTTGCTACATGTGTATATTTAACTTGTTAAGTCAAGGTGGAATCAAAGGGTATCACAATGTAATTTTACAGTTGTCATTTTATCAAGCATAAAGGAGTTGGAGTTAATTTAAGCCTCAGAATACTTTGAAACACCATTTACCATTTCAGATGGAATTTATGACTCAGCATTCTTCATAGCAACAGGATTTCATGGCATACAGGTAATTATGAGCTCTACATTCTTTATCACATGTATTCTACTTCAACTAAAAGTTCATTTCACATCAAAACACCATTTGGGATTCAAACCATTAGCCTGACACTTTGTGCATATAGTCCTTACTCCTCCCTCCACTTCTTGCTGTGGAATATTAATATAAGATGTGTTAAATTTGTAATACAGAATAGACTGTGGAATATTTGTTTAATAATGCCAAAAATGTGTTGCATTCTTTCATGCTGCATTTGTTTAGCTCTGTAAAGCTGTGTTACTTTGCTTACCTAAAACATATGATTGGTCTATTAAAGAGAATAACTGCCAATAGCTAGGCAGAAGAAAGAAGGAATAGGTGGGGCTGGTATGCAGAGAAAATAAGCAGGAGGAGAAGTCTAGAGAAGGAAGTAAGGACCAAGAAAAGGAGAGGAAGACACCATGGTCCAACCACACAGCCAGCCAGTCACAGGGTAAGAAGGAAAGACAGATATATAGAATAAAGAAAGGTAAAAAGCCAAGAGGCAAAACATAATTAAAGTGAAACAAGATAATTTAAGTTAGAAAAATCTGCTAGAAACAAGCCAAGGCAAGGCTGGACATTTACCAAAGTCTCCATATATTTATTTGGGAGCTGGGTGGCAGGCCTCCAAAGAGTGAAAAATAAAAGAACTACACACACACTCTCTCTCTTTTTCTTTCCTTCTTTGATAAAGCCTCTCATGTGTTACACTCAGGGTGGCCTCTAGCTCTATTTGAAGCTGGAATGGCATTGACCTTCTGACTTTCTACCTCACAAGTGCTACGATTGCTGATATTTTCATCATATCTCCTTTTTGGAGTACTGGTTGGGGATAAAATCTATGGCTTGGTGCAACCAGCAACTCTTGTACCAACTAAACTGTGTCCCTGCTCCAATCCTTTAATCTTTAATTTAAATTATTTGTAAATATGTTGTTTACTGTCAATTTTAATATTAACAAAATTGAAATAGTGAAGAATTTCATCATATTTAGATCACAGTTCATTTTAATATTTTGTGTATGATATAATTTTTGTAGAAATTATAAGGTTTTAACTTATTTATACAATAAAAAAGAACCCAAATAATTACTTATTTATTCATTTCAGATAAAAATTTTCTGACAGTTTTATTACACTCTAAAACTCATGAAGGAAAACAATAGACATAAAATAATCATACACATATTTAAAGGAACCATTACAAACACATGAAATATGGGTATAATTTAGCTACCCAAATCAGAAATTCTGTATATGGCATGAGGAAAACAGAGATATTAATATAGGTATGATTCTTCTGGTTCCTAGAAAACTGTGCTACTGTGCTGAAAAAAAAAAAAAAGTTCCTTGTATGATGTGCTTTATTTTTAGGTGTAACCTAGATTCATTGTGAAATCGGAAGTGGAAAATCTAGGGCATCAAATTACTAGTATATTAGCATGTACTTGAATCAGCACTAAAGTGGGCAGGATCTAGATTGTTATGAATGAAGAGTCTATGAATGCAATTTGTATTTGAGCAAGTATTTTCTTTTCTATACTGTCAACATCCATTTACTCTCTGTGGAGCTAACAAAGTCCGTCAGGTCATGGTCAACATAGATATGGGCTCATTACCCTGCTCTCGTCCTCAGTGTTTCTCTCTATCTAAAATATACTTTCAAAGAAATTTTCAGATACTTTCAAATCCATAAATTCTAAGAACTTTTTCCTCAATCCAGTAGTGCTGGAAAAATACATTACTAGTATTGTAGCATACTAATACTTATAATACATGATGTATATACATGTTATAATACATGATTTTGTATTTTCAAATCATTTCATGGACTGTGTTCTATTAGTTATTATAAACTTCAACTTTTTCTAAAAATAAAGTACATGGCAAATGACTAATGAATATAGAATTTATATTATATTTAATATATATTGTTTATTAAAATATTTGTTTTAAAAGTTAATAATTTATAGTTTATATATTTTTAATATTAATATAATTTTGAATTTCTATTCAATTGTGTATATTATAAACTTCATTCACATAACATACAGAAACACATAATCATGGATGTGCAGGTAATTTGTATATATACATATTTAAAATTTTTTCTTAAAAGCAAGACGCATCATTTCATTTCATGTAGTCTAAAAGCAATAGACATCATATTGAATGCTGCTCTATTACCTTTGAGACAGTGCATTCTATTTAATGTGGCTGGAGAATTTCTCTCCAGCTCCCACCAAGCCTCAGGAGTCTGACAGCTCACTTATAATATAAACACACAGACACTTATATTATTTACAAACTGTATGACTGTGGCAGGCTTCTTGCTAACTGTTCTTATATCTTAAATCAATCCATTTCCTTAAATCTATACCTTGCCACGTGTCTCTTGGCTTACCGGCGTCTTCACATGCTGCTTGTCATGGTGGGAGCTGGCAGTGACTCCCTCTGCCTTCCTGTTTTCTCTGTTCTCCTCTCTGTTAGTCCCGCCTATACTTCCTGTCTGACCACTGGCCAATCAGTGTTTTATTTATTGACAAATCAGAGCAATTTGACATACAGACTATCTCACAGCAATTTAATGACTTTCACATGTTTACAGGAAGTAAAATATGAAAGTCTATTCAAGCAAGACACACTACTCCCTGGTATGATGCTGAAAATCATCTCATAAAGCTCCAGCTCCAAAAGACATTTTCTTCATAACCTGGGCTAAAAACTGGTAGAGGAAAAACAAACATAATAATTTGTCTTCATTTTTAAATTTTTTTTCAGTGATAAAAGGGCATGAACACTATTCATATTAGCAGAATTACATGTAATGTTCTGATACACATGTGTCCTGAGTAATATTTAAATTGGCTTACTTTATAAGCATCTGTATCTTTAAACATGTATCATTTAATTATGGGGAAACAGTTAAGACTTTTCTTCATGCCCTTTGAACTGTGTAGTACATTATTGCTCTCCTTGTTCAACCTACTGTGTAATCACAGCCCATCAGCTCATGTTTCTCTTCTGGTGATTTCTGTTTTGTCTTCATGTTTCATAATGGTGAGATGAGGCTATGCCCTACTCAGAGTTACTTTCTATTCTCCTTCTCTTACTCTGCCTTGTCTGAGCAACACCACTTTGCAAAGAGCGCTGGATTTCACTTGGAGTGCAGATGTGTTATCAGGATTTCTCTGACACTTCGGTGGGTACATATGTAACACCACCTTTCCAGTAACAGTAATTAATAATGCCTTTTTTCATTTTTGAATTGTGCTTTTGAAAAATTGACTTTACAAATGAGACTCAATTTTATTACTTTCTCTTTCCTGTACCATATAGCTATCTCTCTATCTATTTCTATCTATCTATCTATTTATCATCTATCTATGTCTATGTCTATCTATCTATCTATCTATCATCTATCTATCTATCTATCTATCTATTCAATATGTAAGCTATCAGGGTAAAATTGACACACACACACATATCAATATGTGTCATGATTGATTGTTTTCATGTAATTGGAAACATTCACCATTGCTTGTTATTTTTCCCTTGTCTAGATTGTTCGTGACCCTTTGGACCCCACACAAATTTAACTGTGTTTTTATATTTTAATAATAACTGTTCATTGCTGCCTGGGCATATCTCATATTATGTTTGTTCCCTCTTAGTATGGTTTAATATACCTTCAGGAAAAATTAAAGCAATTAACTTCCACTACCACAATGTAGGCATCTGTCTCAGTCATGTTTGCCTTGCAAAGTCATCATTTATACTCATAAACTTCTACTGGTCACTTTCTGAAATGCTAAATTTGTATATGCAAATATGTGGTAAAATATATGGATATATGTAGAAATTCCAGCTTTGTCATCTTATGTGGGTCCTGTTGCTGACATTTCCACAATAAATTTAAATTTATGCTTTAGCTAATCGTCTCCTTCATGAGAATTACTGGTGTTTCCATCTAGATTTTCTTGGGCTCCAGCCACATAATTGTTTTTCTTTATTCTCTCTTCTGACTGATCTTGCAAATGACCTCACCCAAGGTTTTAACACATTCCTGGCAGGCAGAGGCTGACAGGCTGTCATTTCTTAGGAGAGTGATATGACTTATCAGGCATAGTAAACACTGCTTTATTCAATGTTCCAACATGGCTCTTCCAATAGTATGTTCCCATGAATGGCAATTTAAGACAGGGCCCTGATTTGTGGTTCCTTGGTCCTGACCATAACATAGAGTATAAAGTCTCACTGGCAATATTCCTTCACATACCTTTGTCTGTTGTATCTCAAAGTTGGCTGAATAGTTTCTAATGGTGTGAAAGAAAATAGTAAGGTGAGAAACAACCTTTCTTTTATGGGATTTTGCTTATTTTACACCCAAATATCTTTTCAGAAAGTAATGCCGTTGGCACAAGTATTATAGTAGATGAGAGATGGAGATAAGGATTTTCATATGAAAACAATTTCTTTCACTGTGAACTCGACTGAAAAAGAAACTCGAAGCTGGAAGGAGGAGGACTTTTATTCTCTCTAGGGAAGAAAGCATAGGTATTCTTATTGAAGGTAAAATTCTCTCCAATATAGACATTAGAGATAACCACAGATAAGTTGGGTATAAACTTTTTTCATGTCCTTTATGGTTTACTAAAACCTTTATCAGTTCAAAGCATACAAAATTTCTTTCCCTCTTCTAGTCCATAGTTTTAGATTGAAATAATTTTACAAGAATATTACCAGTTGTTAATTCTGAAAAGTACAGTTTAGAGGACCTTACTTTCTGTAACATAGTTTCTGAGTTTATTTAATTTTACTTTTATTAACAAGTATTCATAGTAGAGAATGATAGGTTAAATAATATTTTTTCAAACATATGTGTCATGGACTTGGCTCTTATTCACCTCCGTTATGCCCTTGCCTCATTCTTGATCACACTCATCCATATCATTTGAAGAAGACCCATTATTATGTAAAGTGTAATATCTAGATTTTGCATATGGCAGACATCATGAAATAGTTGCTGTCTGTGGGGATTTGAAAGAAAATAGCCCCCAAAGGGAATGGCACTGTTAAGAGGTTTGGCCTTGTTGAAGTAGCTGTGGCCAAGGTTGAGGATTTAGCTCAATGGTAGAGTACTCACCTACCAAGCACAAAGCCCTGGGTTCGGTCCTCAGCTAAAAAAAAAAAAAAAAAAAAAAAAAAAATAGAGCAATTCTTTGTTCTGAGGCACCAAGAAGTAGGTGTGGCCTTATTGGGGGAAATGTGCCATTTGGGGGTGAGCTTTGAAGTCTCCTATATTCAAGCTATGCCCAGGGTCACAGTTCACTTCCTGTTGCCTGCCTGTGGATCAAGATGTAGAACTCTCAACTCCTTCTCCAGCATCATGCCTGCCTACTTGCCACCATGTTTCCCAACATGACAATAATGGACTAAACCTCTGAAACTGTAAGCCACTCTAATTAAATATTTTTCTTTGTAAAAGTTGCTGTGGTCGTGATGTCTCTTCACAGCAACTGAAACCCTAACTAAGACACTGTCCAAGTTTGTACTGTATTGCATAATATGCATATAAAACAGAACATTTACTTTGCTCATTTAACTAACTATATGGTACATTTCAGAAAAAGAAGACCACATTTAGCAATAAAGCACTAAAGGAAAATATAAAAGAAAAGCCATCACTTCCTCGACAGTAAGCCTTCATTGTGTTATTTTCTGTTTTTTAATTACACAAGAAATATTATCCAAGAGAATCAACTCTGATGTAATAGATACCTTGCATAGGTAGCATGCCAGGAAAAACTGAAAGTTGACCTAGTTCTGTGACCATAGGAAAATAATGTGTGAACACAACAGTTCTAGAATATGTAGTCTGCCTCCTGATACCAAAGAATTCAGAGAAGTATGTCTCCAACTTCTAAAGAATTCTTAAAAAATATTCAGAATCCTCAAATCAGTAGTTTTTGTTGCTGTTTTTGATTGACAAAAATATTTTCACAATATTAATTGCATCTATGTTTAATGAATGCAAATGTGTACTCTAAGATACATCTGAACTTGGGCTTAAAATGTTATCTTCATTTGTGTCTTAACAATGAAATCCTTGACACAGTTTTAGGTTCCTCAATCTGTGAGACAATAGAAATACAATGTGGATTCCTGAAGGCTCAGTAGGCCCTACAATTGGATGAAGTTTTACAAGTAGTTAGTTGATACTGAGAGGGAGAATCAATTTTTCCAGGACTGAGCCTCCTAATTGTTTACCCAACACTAAGTTTTCAACCTTAAAACATATAAGCAAGCAACAGCAAACAACAAATGGGCTTTTATTGATTGAATATAATTTGAATAATATATATATTTTATATATATATATAATATATATATATATATATATATATATATATATATATATCTCAAAGCAAAAGATATCATGAATCTAAAAGAGAATGGAAATGACATGGGGTTGAATAGAGCAGAGAGAGAAAAGAAATAACACAAATAAGGTACACACATATGAAAGTAAAAATAAATAAAAAGAATAGAAAAAGTTCATTTTAAAAAGTCTATTGGCCTTCTCTATTTAGACTGGAGTCTGGTGACTGTAACCTGCTGGAATGATCTAATCTGTCTGAGCTCATGGTTGCTGGGCTTCTGCTGCAGCCCAGCACATGACCCAGGCCAGTAAAGGGTGTGGGGAGGAAGATCAGCATTGCCACCATGGGCATGTGCTCTGCCCACTGCTGGGTCACTGTATCTACTTCTACCACAAAAGGTTAAGTGACCCCCAACTTCAAGAAATGGCTTTGAGAATAAGGAAAGAAACTGACGTTCTCTAAGGAGAGAGCTGAGCTTTCCGAGTTACCTGACTTAAAATTCCTGCAGCTGTCCAGGAATTCTCTCTTGAAGAGATACAGTTTAGCAAAGAGTTATCAGCTCAAGGTGAATAGGAGAAAGGTGTAAAGCACTTGACAAAAGCCATTGCTGTGGGTGGCCAGCCTCAGCAGATGCTGCAGCTGCTCTAGCAGATGCTTCCACAGCCAGTCTTCCAAATGCTCTGACCAAGCTTCCAGCCATTAGTCAGAGGATTGTAAATGTTCAGAGCTTGGCTGGAGTTGATGTGAGTGAGCCTGTTATCAACACGATGAGATCTGTTAAAAATGATTTTACAATTAGCTTGGAAGCTGATCAGCTCTAGGGGAATAAGGGCAAATATGCTTGTTATGAACTGTCCTGCACTGAAGTTACCAAGTGAATGTGTGCTTTGAGTACATCCATTTTCTGCTCTATTTTTTTTTTCAGTGAAAAGACATTTTGATAGAACTTTTCATTTTATAAATACACCAAGTTAACTGAACGGGGAGAAAAGGAATCTATTGCTTTCATTGTATTTAGACTGTATTGTCAGGGTGAAAATCTGTGAGTTAGGTATGACACAATGCAAGAAGGCCTCAAGTGATTTCATGTTATGGAATTATATACACATGATGCATGTCTGGGAGCATTTTCTCAAGAGAGATACATTCTTCTTGTCCTTGAAAAAACAGACATTTCATCATTAGATAATTAATAGTGTGAATATTAGTGCTCCTATTTCTCTTGTTTATACTGTCAGTTTCCTTGCGATTGTTTGCCTTTTCTGACAATTCTCACAGTGAGTAAAAGGATTATATGATATTTATTAAGTAAAATTTGATACTAGGAATCTTTACTCAGAGAAGCAGCATTTTAGTAGCGTACAGATTATGGCAAAATATATGTCATTATCACCATGACTCATCTCTATCACTCCTGATTCATTTCAAAGAAATCTTCATTTCCACTTACCACCAAAAAGTAAATATATGCCCTAAGTTTCTACTTATAATTTTGATATAGCGATTGTACTGAGATGAGTGGAAATGTCTTAGGAGACATATTTTATGAGTGTATAATTTATGCATTCATATGTAAAAATTAGAAGCACTTTAGTCATCAAACGATGAAATATTTTCTTGAAATGGATGATAAAGTAACTTTGATTCAGAAAATGCTGTGTAAGATGATAATTTAAAATAATGCTGAAAAGACATTTACTTCACAATGTTCATAGGATGTCTGCCTTAGGATGTGTGACAGTTTGGAAAGATAAGCTTTCAGCGACTTGTCAACAAAAGTGTTTTATTCCTTTATTACATTGCATAACACTTTGGCATGAAGAAGAAAATTGTTTTGTTCATAACTTAATTTTATAACAGAACTACACTGTTTTAAATCTAGACATTTGTAGCACTCTATGAAAAGCAACCTGTATCAGTTAATTTTTACAGGAGCTTAGGAAGTTAAGTTAAACTTTCTAACTTCCTAAGTTCCTGTAAAAATGCAAATAGTTTGTTTGTCTATATTTATAGCTATTCCGAGGTACAATTATAACATTTTGTAGAAAATATTCTAATTAAAACTTCATTCTTGATCATAGTTTAGAATTTTGGTTAACTAAAGGAGAAAGAAAAAAAATCTATGGCCCAGTAATTTTCTATAGCATATTTCTTTTCATTTAAACTCCTGAGTTTTTATTATAATATTGTAAAAACCTATTCAGCTTTTTAAAATACCTGTCCTATGGCCTATGCTATAGCCATTCATTCATCACATATATAATGCCATTTGAACTGACAAAGCACATTTCCTGATCTGCGAGTCTGTGTACACTGTTTGCCCTGTCTACAGCTTTGCTTTGGAGAAATTTAAATAATCACTCCCTACATTTCTTTCAAGCATTATTTACGATACATAGCTGTAGTAACACATTCCCATTCTCTTTCTTCAAAATACACTTGTTGTATGATATTTTGTTTGTGTTCTGACAAACAAAGCTTGCCTGGAGATCAGAAGGTGGAGCTAGCCACTAGTTAACCATATAGGCCAGACTCTGAAGGCACACACTTTTAATCCTAACACTTGGGAGGAAGAAGCAAGAAGATCAGGAGTTCAAGTTCTCCCTGGATACACAAGACTGAATCAGTCTAAAAGAAAAACAATGTTGTGCAGTGGTGATGCATTCCTTTAATCCCAGCAGTAGGGAGGTGGAGACAGGAATATAAGGCAGGTGGAGATAGGATCTTGGCCCCCCCATTAGGTCTGAGGATTCATAGAGGTAAAATGTTTCTAGTGGCTTCTGCTCTGCTTCTCTGATCTTTCAACTTCTACCCTCCATATTTGACACCAGGTTTTTATTGTTAAGACTGATTAGGCTCATGCTATGTAGACTACTTTCCCTGTTGATATAGCTTAATAGCAGTACTTTTCTTTCATTTTACTTAGAAGTCTTTTTTGTCTTTTTTTGTTCTGTCTTTGCTAGTTTTCATATGTCAGGTAAGTTTTCTTTATTTTTTCTGTTTTATGAGATATTTATTTATATTGAATTTATTTTTTAAGAATTTTATACATATGCACTGTATTTATATCATTTCTTCCATATCCTTTCCACAAGCCATCACCTATATACTCTTTAATGCCTCTCAAATTCATAAACTCTCCTTTAATTATTATTGTTACAAATATATGTATGTATGTCATAATTACATAAAAATTAAACCTGTGGAATGCATAGAGTACCCTCCCAGGTGTGTGTATGTGTATCTAACTCCCCTTCCCCTGAGCGATAGGAGATCTTGGAAGAGACGGCAAGAAGTATGGAAGAGCCAGAGGTGGATACAACAATTCAGTTGCACATATGGACTCACAGGGACTATATAACAACATGCACAAAACCTGCCAAAACTCAAGCTAGACAGAATGCCAGCTTTCTACAGGAGCAGGGATGTTGAGTGTGTGTGTGTGTGTGTGTGTGTGTGTGTGTGTGTGTGTGTGTGCGTGTGCGCGCGTACAACACACCACCCTGGCTGAGATGTTGTTGGCATTTGATAGGTGTTAAGAGAAAGATAGTTGTTTTTCTTTCCATGTCTTTCTTTCTTTTTCTTTTCTTTCTTTTTTTTTTTTTTTTAACAATGTGACCCTAGTAGTACTCTTCAGGGCAGGTCTAACAGGAAGAACATTTCAGTGATGAAAAGTGGGCATGATGGGCTTATAAAAAACAAACAAAGATATAACACCAAGTTGAGTGGGTAGGGAAATGGGAATGGGTGAACTTGGGAGGAAGAGGAGAAGAGGGTGTGTGTATGTTAAAAATTACATGGTATGAAATTATTATAGAATTTATTCAAATATTTTTAAAATTGTAGGACACAAAATCAATGTGCAAAACTAAGTAGGGTTTCAATATAATCATAGCATGATTTTTAAAAAATAAACCTTAAGAACAATCCAATTTATAAGAACTAAAAAAGTATAATAAAATATCAAGAAATAAATTTCTCCAAGGAGATGAAATAACTATGATAATTATAAAATATTGATGAAACACTGGAAAAACCTGAAAGAAATGGAGAGTACATAAATAGTATTGGCATAAAATCAGACACATAAGTTCATGGAACATACAAATATATAAGTAATTATATGTATTTATAGCAAAAAGATTTTGAGAAAAACTCGAAAACCTTGTTTTGAAGTGAATTAAAGAAAGGACAGTAATTCTTGTAAAGGATGCTAAAAATATCAGATGTCTCTGCAGAAAAATTAAATAGAGCACAACTTTTTTCATTACAGAATTAAATCAAAATAGAAGAAAGAGAAAGTTGATATATGAAATAAGTTTATCTACTTGAAAATAAATATAGATGAATATTTCAAAATTTAGGACCAAACAAGAAACTTTTAAAGACAAAATTGCCAAATCACTGGAAATGTATCACTCATTTTGTATATATATATATGTATATATATATAACAGATGTGATAAGCAGCATAGCAAAGCAACAACCTACAAATCTGGAGAAAATGATGATAAAATATATATCTATATTTAATGTGTGTGTGTGTGTGTGTGTGTGTGTGTCTGTGTGTGTCTGTGTGTGTGTGTGTGGTATTGAGAGCTGATGGTAACAAAAGGCCATGGGAGTAGACAGCAGGTGACAATTACTGTTCACGGGGTCATCCTATCAGAACCAATGGTTCTGATAGAGGACCAAGCCATCATGCAAGGTGTGTTGGAGTTACTGCTTTTTGAATAAATTGACTATTTCTTGTTGTAGATTTCTTATGTAATTACAGCTATAATATCTCCCTATGCATTTTAACCAAATGTATATATGTAATCTCCTGATTACATCTCTGTCTTATGGGCACATATATCTGTAGGTGGTCAGGAAGATGACTTTTCCTTCAGCTGTATAATTTTTATATATAGAAAATGTAGTATTTTTCATAGCCAGGTCCATTGTCCATGAGACTATAAAGACTTATAGCCTACTTTGTTCTTTTTGCTCAGACTAACACAGAAAATAATCGTCTCTCCTCAGCCTAACACAAACTGTACACATTTAGCTCATTTTTTACCTCAGAGCAAGTTCAAACTAAACTAAAGACCTTTGTAAATACATCGTAAGTTTATGACTTTGTAGCTATGCACAAGGTCAGAGTTGCAGGTGTCTACTAAGGTTACTAACACAAAATACCCTAAGAAAAGCTTGCAATTCTTCACTTGCCAAGTCTGCTGATAAAAAACTATGTCTCAGAGTTTGCTGCACTGTACATTGCATCCCCTCTCTCTGGTCCTGAGACCTTAGAAACTTGCATTACCATGGTAAAGGCCCCTTTCCTTATCGTCTATTCTAATAATGTGCTATTACCTTGAGGGCTATGAAGCTTTTCTCAAGATTGCAAGGTGTCTCCTGTTAGAAAAGTATAGATAGTCGGGCAAGAGAGGAGCTAAGAATGAGAGCTGAAAAGAAGCTGTAGACTTAGAGAAGCAGTAGAACAAAGAGAACAGCAGAGACATGAGGAAGCTTATTTAGAACAATAAAGCGATGGGCTGAAAGAGCATGGTATGCGTAGATTTATTCTTATACCCTCAGATAAGTAGATTTCCTAGCTTGTTGTAGATTCTTCCTTGGACTCTGTGAGAAAGCTTTTGAGGCAGGCCCCTAATAGCTTTCGTTAATATGAAAAGAGGTTGATATCTAGAGGACATCAGGATCTCCAAAACTCAGTAGGAACAAATTGATTTTTAGAGTAGGCAAGGGATTTTAATTGCCATTTCTCCAAAGACATGTGAATGGGTAACTAGTATCAGAGAAATACTCCATCAGTAATCACAGTGTGCTAATTAAAAGCACAATGAAATGTCACTTTACTCCAGTAAGAGGGAGTAATATCAACAATACTGAATAAAACAACTGTCACTGAGGATGTGCAGAAAAAGAATGTGTTTATTCACTGTTGCAGGGAATTGGAACTAATGGCAAACATTATGGGAGGAGCTTTCTCAAGAAATGCAATATTAAACCACTGTAGGATCCAACTCTGTCAGTACTGGGTCACTATACAGAGGAAATTAAAGAAATATCTGAAAGTTAATTTGACAGCAGTAAAGCAGAAAGAAATGGAAATTCATGTTCCCATAAATAGTATAAACAAAGGGAAACTTAAAAAAAATTAAAATTTCATATAAATCCAGTTAAATGATAATAGGTTGAATTTTTTTTTTAAACTGGAGCAAGACTGTCATAAAAATTAATGGAAAATGTGGTGCATTATCTCAAACAGAAATGAAAAAAATGTATAAAACTAGAAGAATGACTATTTGTTTCAAGACACAATATAAATCTTTATCATTATGTCATAAAATTAAATGGAGCATAGTATGTAGTGCAGAAGCATCATCCATTTCCACATAGACATGAACGCTTATTTAAATTGCCAGTATTGTTCAAAAGGTGAAAGTCAATCCCTGAAAAACATTTCTGTTTGGTTTAATATGATGCTAATTCTGATTTAAGAGGAAGTAATGGGAACATTATTTGTGTTTCTTTACATTTATAAGGACAACATTTATACTTGATATTATTTTTACATTTAATTAAATACATAATATTTAAAATTACAACTCTTTAGCATTTGAAAAAACAAGGGAAAGTGTTTGCAATCATTTACCGGGATGTATTTCTAAGTAGCAAACACTCAGAATGAAATATTTAAAGAAAACTGATAAACACTAGTCTGCCTAAATTTTTCAGGTTCATTCTTCCAATGATGCTGTGACAAGAATGAACACATTTACCAGTACATTGGGAAATTGTTTGCAAGTCCATTTCTCTAAGAGACTATTTATTCAGAATGTATAGTCAACTCCCAGAACTCCATGATAAGAATACAAAGAGCACAGTATACAGTGCTAAAAAAAGTGAATAGATAATTCTAGAGAAAGTGTCTTTAATAATACAAAAGTTATATAAGGAGTTACATTAATATCATTACACAAATCTGCAATGAAATGCCAATTATACTAAGTCAATAATTGCTACAATATAAAATAATGGTGAATGGTAACCAGTGTCCTGTTTGGTTGCTTAAATTGTTAAGTTGTACAATTGCTATAGAAAACCTCTTGGTGCTGGGCAGTGGTGGCACACACCTTTAATCTCAGCACTCAGGAGGCAGAGGTAGGTGGATCTCTGTGAGATCGAGGCCAGCACAGAGTGAGTTCCAGGAAAGGCTCCAAAGCTATACAGAGAAACCCTGTCTTGCTGTCTTAGAAAAGCCAAAAAAAAGGGAAAAAAAAAGAAAAAAGAAAACGACTTGGCAGTTCTAATGTGTGTCACATGGTCCCTGAAACTGTATGTTTTATATACACATCTGTGCACATGCAGATGCACATACATAGTATACTTATATAAGATAAATAAAATATATATTATCATAATTTTTTACATGAATATTTATGAAACATTTATTCATTGGGATAAAGAAAACAATCCAAATAACCATCACCAGAGCAATGATGGATGAATGAACATATTTTAAGGTGTATGTTCAATGCATTTTTTTCTGATTCGTCCATGTGCATGTTATTTTGTCTATTATTTAATTAATTGTTTAATTCATTAATTTGGTGCTTTTTGGCTGCAGAATCAACCCAGGAATATGTGAATGTGTTTCCTAATTCCTCTCTAATATAAGCTATTGCCGCAAATGTGGCATCTTTTGTGCATTCTGAGTGAAAACAAATATAAAAGAAAAAAAGTTTTCTGAATGATTTGGCATTTGTTGATTGATAGAGAAGCTGTATCAAATTTATTAAAATAGACAAAGTGAGTATATTCCCTAATAACAGGGGGAAAGGTTGATTTCTGAAACAAAAGTATCAACATTAAACTTTTACACTTTTAATTTTATCAATACTAAATGTATAGACATTTGTTCAAAAAACCTTGAGACTGTATGTATTTAAAGGGTCTCTCGTATTTCATAAAGAATCACTCTGTGTAATTTAAATACATTAAAATGTAAAGCAGTCATAAATACTGTAAGGTAACGAATTGAAGGAGTCAGATAACATGATCACATTTCTTGAGGAAACAAAGGCATACAAAGAGAAATGTAACACTTAAAAAATCCTGCAACCTCTGGCTATATTTAGATTTAAAAACATACTTCCTAGGAGAAGTCTAGCTTTGAAAAACTTCAACAATGTTATCAGTGTTTCTAACTACAGAGGAATCTTAGTTTTCAAAATATATAAAAAAGATAAGACACCTCTCTGAGAATACATTTGATATGTCTACGTTACTAGAGGGAGAGAAATCTATTAAACAAAAACTTTCAAGTAAGGATGGAAAACTCATCACCTATGGATCTGTTGACAAGGATGTAAAAGTGACAAGTTGTGGATAGTAGAGCAGAAATGCGTTCCAAGCAGCAATGAGTGTGAGTGAGAATGAGGCCTGATACTTGCACACATATCAGTGCTCATGATCTTAACAGATAAAAGGCCAAATATCGACGCCATTGCCTTGACAATACAGACCAATAATTTAATGTAAATAGTTAAACATTAATGACAAAACAATTTAGACAAAAATATTGGAAACCAAAATTTTAGTAAACTTAAAATTTAAGTGTAACATTCTGAAAATTTGCCACATGAGACAGTCAGAAACCTAGGTCCATCCTTGGCCTGACTTTTGGCCAATAATGTGATGAAGTTTCATGAATCACCTTGGTCCATTCTGATACATGCAAGCAGACAGAAAATGCTGTGAGAAAACAAACAAAGAAGAAGAAGAAGAAGAAGAAGAAGAGGAGGAGGAGGAGGAGGAGGAGGAGGAGGAGGAAAAGAAGAACAAACAAAAAGGAAGAAAGTAGAGAGTATTTTTCCAATATTTTACATTTACACAAAAGACCAAGGAGGGGCAATAATTAGTTATGGGAACACAAACAAGAAAACTGGAATATGAGCCACCATATATTATTTTACTACTATTATTGTGTTTCTTATTATTATGTAGGTAAAGAAAATAAGAATATGAAGCAGATGATTTATAGAAAACAATATTCCATGAACCAGGAAAGATACATTTTCCACATATACATATTTTTCAGTTGGAGATGAATTTATTTTCATGCAACATATTCTGATCATAATTCCCTCCCTCATCTCCTAATAGATCCTGCTGACCTCCCCACAATGACAATTCCATGCCTCCTTTCTTTTTCCCTTAGTCTATCAAAGACATAAATAAAATAAAAAACATGAACAAATCAAAATGTGCAAACTAACAACAACAACACACACACACACTAAAGAAACAAAGAAAGAACATGAGAAATGCAGACACACAGCCACAGATGTAGACACATACATCATAAAAACACAAAATCAGAAACCAATATATACAAGCAAAAGACCAGTAAGGTTAAAAAATGTCCATACAAAGTATTTCAATGTACTATCTAACAACAAAAATGTGAAACTGCTTGGAATTTGATGTTAATATTTTATTAAAGTCACTAAATGTATTTTTACTTTATTTCACATATCATAATAATTTTGAGGCTAGATTGTCAAGGAAAATTGAGGACAAGAAAAAAATATAGCTTAATTACAGTGTTCTACTCCTCAGATAAGAAGGAATAGATCTACTGTTGAACAATTTGAATCTATTACCCACTTTATTATAAACAAGACTACACAACATGGAGAACTGTAGCATGTTTCAGTAACATCATATTAGATACAAAGTAAAATAGTATATTGCCTCATATTGTCTGACTTTAAACCTCATCTTTTAGAGGGTTAATATCCAAAATATATATAAATTAACTCAAGAACATAGACAGCAACAAAAAATTGAATTAAAAATGGGGTACAGATCTAAACAAGAAATTCTCAATAAAGCTATATCAAATGGCCAAGGAACACTTGAATAAATCTTCAACATCTTTAGCCATCAGGGAAATGAAAATAAAAATTACTTTAAGATTGCCTCATATACCTGTCAGAATAGTAAAGATCAATAACAAAAGTAAGAGCTCATGTTTCCTAGGATGTGGAGCAAGGGGAATATTTTTCCATTTCTGGTGGGAGTGTAAACTTGTATAGCTACTATGGAAATTAATATGCCATTTACTCAGGAAATTGAGAATCACTCTACTTCAAGACCCAGCATATACCCAAAAGATGCTCCATTCTACTGCAGTGACATTTGGTCAACTATATTCTAGTGGCTTTATTCATAATAGCCAGAAACTGGAAACAACATAGATGTGCAGCAACTGAATTCTAGATAAGGAAAATATGGTATATTAACATCAGGAGTATTTAAACATCATGAAAATTGTAAGCAAATGGATGGTGCTAAAAAAAAAAATCATCCTGAGTGAGGTAACCCAGACCCAGAAAGACAAACATCATATGTACTCACTTCTAAGCGGATGAATCTTCAGGGCTACCAGAGAAACTATCTTAAAAAACAATAAAAAAAGTAAAGGATAGTCACATTACTATACACAGTCCCAGAGAGGCTAAGTAACAAAGAGAGCTCAAAGAGTAATACATGCATTTCCCTGAGAAGAGGAAATAGACTAGGTATTTGCCAGTGGTCTGTGGGTGGGTGCGAATGAGAGCAAGAGGGATCAAGTGGGGAAGGGAGGGAGAGAAAGAGTGTAGGGAGAGAAGACTGAAATTGAGGGATACATGGGGGGCCATTGCAAACCTCAGAGTGTATGCAAAGGACACAAGCAAGCTATGTAATTGCCGGTGGAAACCTTCTGGAAACTTTGAGGGTGACTGTAGCAAAGTCTACTAGTAATGGAGGATATGAAGCCTGAACCAACCATCTTCTGTAACCAGGCAAGGCTACAAGTGGTAGAACTGGAATACCAACCTACACAAAAAACCCTAAACCTACACCCTGTCTTACCTGCAAGATGTCCTGGAGCAACAGTGAATCAGAGCTTGTGGGAGTAGCCAAACATTGACTTGTTTAACTTGAGGCCCATGCCATGAAAGGGAGCCCATGCTTGACATTGCCTGGATGGCCAGGAAATAGAACCTGTATGGCTCATGGACACCTAGGGTAGAACCAAACATTCCTGGCAAAAAAAAAAAAAAAAAAAAAAAAAAAAAAAAAACAAAAAAAAAAAACACCTCAGTGAAAATATTCCTAATGATATTCAGACTGGATCCCAGCCCAATAGGTATTGGAGAAGCTTTTTCCATCAGCTGATGGGAGCAGATGCAGATGCCCACAACCAAACATTAGGTGGAAATTAGTGAACCCCAGGGAACAGAAGTAGGAAGGATTGTAGGAGCCAGCAGAGTCAAGAACACCAGATCATGATCTACCTAATCAAATAAGTGGGATTCATAGGGGCTCACAGAGACTGAAATGGCAATCACAAAACCTGCTTGTGTCTTTGCTAGGTCCTTTGCATACATTCTGAGGTTGCTTAGTTTGGGGTTTTTGTGGAATTTCTAACAGTGGGAGTGGAACTGTTTCTGACTCTTTTGCCTGTCCTTGGGACACTTTTCCTCCTACTGGGTTGCCTTGTCTAGCTTTAATATGAGAGTTTGTGCCTAATCTTAATGCATCTTGTTATGCCATGTTCCTGGGAGGTCTGCTCTTTTACTGAAGGGAGATGGAGGAACATTGGATCTAGGAGAGATGGAAGGTGGAGAGATAGTGGAAGGAATGGAGGGAATTGGGGCTGTAGTTGCGATACATTGTATGAGAGAAAAATAAATTAAGATGGAAAAATTAAAACAGCAAAAATAAATGCACAACAATGAAGGCTCTTGTGAGGAAAAAAGCATTTTCTGAAGTCTATCTTTATGCTAGATTGAATACTATCAGGAAATGAAATATTTTATAATGGAATTGCTAGTAAATTTTACCTAGATATATCACCATTACCAAAACACTAAAGCTCTAACTGGTAAAAATTTAGCAGGTATAGAATAAGAGCAGCGGGTGTCTCAGACTCTGTTGCCTGATATTGGGACCCATTCCTTTTGCCAGATTGCCCCATCCAACCTTGGAGTAGGGGGTGGTGTCTGGTCTCGCTTCAGTTTGATAAACCTTGGCTGACTGATACCAATGGAATACCTATCTGTATCTGAAGAGGAAGAGTGGAGGAGGAATGGATCTGGTGGATGGGGAGAGGGAAGAAGAGCTAGGAAGAGGGGAGGGAGGGGAAGCTTTGATTAGGATGTAAAAACAAGAAAATTAATAAAAAAGGTCTGTATGAGACACAAAAAGATTTATCAGGTATAAAAGTCAAGCAGAGAATATTTTTGTGGGGTGTGTGTGTGTGTGTGTGTGTGTGTGTGTTTCTGAAATACAAGTGAAAGATTTTTTAACATATTTATTTATCATGGACAAAGGTAGCTCTGATGTTGAAAGTTTATGAAATTCTTTGTGTTCAACATATGTATACTAAAATTCATCAATGAGTTCAAGAGTAGCTTCTTGAAAGAATGTGAATTTTCTTATAATAGTCAATCTTAGATACTTAGACCTACTTTTTTCTCCCATAATAAAGAAAGCAAAATCCTGACAGAAACATAGACTCACCAAATAAAGCACTGTTTGTTAAAAAAATTCAAAAGTTATTAATGTTATACTATTTGATTAAATCCACCTGGACAGAGATAGGATCTATGGATCTGTAACAGACAGTGTAACAATGGACTAAAATCTCCAATTAGATTTAAATTCATGATTTAAAAATTGTGTATGACATGTGATCCTTTTTGCATATAGAATGAAAGGGTTACCATAAAGTTGGTAGGGACAAATAATTAACTAAATTGTGTCCCTTATGTGAACTGTGAGTCTGGAAAGATAACGTAATGACATTATGCTATTTTTTCATAAAACTTTATGAAATACTTTTGCATCCCAGTTAACAAACTACAAATAAGTAGAAAAGGTGAACTGCAACCATCTATCATTGAATTAATGAATCTCTACCATGAGAATCATAAGCTGTTAACATGTCAAAAAAAAGACACAGGATTGTACCTTTTGTTCAAACAATGACAGCTACAATAATACCTCTCTGTGACAACTGCATGTTGAAAATTTCCCTCACATAATAAGAGGATTTACAAATATGCTAATGTGAAGATAGATCTTGACCCAAGGAAATTTGCCTGGATAATCCATACAGAGTCTTGAAACCCTAGAATACTGAAAGGCAGAGAAACCATTCCTGATTGTAGTCAGAGGAGATTACCAAATGCAGCAAGGTGGAAGGTGTAACCTGGAAAATAGGTGAGTGTGGGGACCTGTCCCACCAGGAACTTGGGTCACTTGTGAAGAGGTGGCCTGGAACTGAGGAAAGGTAAGTGTGCACAGCTCACCTGTTCCCCAGCCTCCCTCTTACCAGGAGACAATCAGACTCAGCGGGGAGTCAAGTCAAGCAAGAACTAGTTTATTGATAGGCAGTAAGCCTCTTTATACCAGAAAACCTCAGAATCCTAGGAGGGGGTGAAGGAACAAACCAATCATTTGAAAGGGCACCCTATTTACAAGTTGTTTATGTCCTGACACTATCTCTTGTTTTTTAGTATCTTATCTTAGCATAAATAACTTGAGCTAACTTTCTTTCTCACCATTTGTATCCACTCTCTGCGTAAACATCTTGAAGCTTAAGCTGTATTTATCTGAATTTCTTTTGGCACACTCTTTGCAGCCCATGTATGCCCCACAGGTGAGGAATGAATAAAAACTCCAGAAGAAGGGAAAACCATGAAGCCATCTTTCCCCTGGCTGTGGTGTGAATAAGAATGGTCCCCATAGGCTCATATGATTGAGTACTTAGTTACCTGGGAGTGGACCTCTTTGGTAAGATTTGAAGGATTAGGAGGTATGTCCTTGTTGGAGGAGTGTGTCACTGGAGGTGAACATTGAGAACTCAAAAGGACTTGCTCTCTCTCTCTCTCTCTCTCTCTCTCTCTCTCTCTCTCTCTCTCTCTCTCTCCCTCCCTCCCTCCCTCCCTCCCTCCCTCCCTCCCTCCCTCCCTCCCTCCCTCCCTCCCTCCTCTGAATCAGGATGTAACTCACAACTACTTCTCCAGCACCATGTCTTCTGTGCTTCCTGCCTTGCTTCCTACCATGATGATAATAGACCAAATCTCTGAACCTATAAGCAAGCCCACAATTACTTGCTGTCTTTTATAAGAGTTGCCTTGGTGATGGTGTCTCTTCACAGCAATAGAACAGGGACTAAGATGCCCTTCTTAGTTCACCTCAGCCCTAGGGATAAACTTATTTTAACCGAAGATCCATGCGAGATTTTTTGACTTTCAAAGCTAAAATTGTGAGACAACAAAATCACGTTGTTATAGTCACTCACTTTTTTTTTCAGCACCAATAGAATTTGGGCAATGAATCTAGTCATAATGTTTGGATAACAACAACATTTTGACTCAGCTTTTGCCTCTAGCTGTCCACTTCAGATGAAATAACATGCTGACCTGCTATCTTAATAGAGATTCAGCTAAACCAAGACAAATAATGGTTCGTGTCAGTTATCTTGTGTTTCATGAACAAAGTGGCACAAAAGATGGAAAACGTGTACATTTAGGAATAATTGAAATTATTGAGAGAATGAGATGGATTCTCAGCATCCTACATGTGGAAAGTGGTAACTGGAGAACTAAGAGATGTAGAGCATGGATAGGGAAACGGAATTATGATAACAGGATATATTTTTAATAAAGTTGTAGGAATAAGTTCTACTTAAATATTGCACTGTACATGAATTATAGCTAATGTTAAGTCGATGTATATTTAAAAAATTCAGATACATTTCTTTGCAAATTCAATGATGCTCAAGATAAAAAGTAGAATTTATAAATTTCTTTATTTAAAATATTGCTTATTAAAGTGAATATAATAATTTCAAGGACATATTTGTGGAGCTGAGCATCACGACTGAATACTGTAACCATCAACTTCAGTATATGGAGCAGGAGGATCACATGGTGAACCTGGACTACCTAGTAAGTTCAAAGCTATTCTGGTATACAAAATGAGACACTGTTTTAACAGACAAACAAAACTAGAATTGTCTTGCAATTAAAGACTACCAGGTGGTAATGGACTAATTTGGAAGTTTTCATTTAGAAATAAATAATTTAATTAAAAATATCCTAGGACAATAATATTTTTCCATAATGTAACCTCACTTGATTATAAATAATTATTACATCTCTGATCTTCCTTTGTGTTAAATAGATTATAGAAAATCCAACTTAAGAAAAAGTACAAATGTTACAAATCTTCCAAATACCAAACTACAAATTTTGCTCTACAACAGACATAAAAAATTACCACTTGAAAATATTTTTATTTTATATGAATTTTAAGCAGTATTATTTATGGTAGTAGGATATAAAACTAGATCAATATGTGAAGACTGAATGAAGACACTGCAACAGCAAATTATTCCTCTATCTTAAGAAAATTTGCATTCATAATTATGAGACAGCTTCATCATAAATGTCTACTACTATAAAAAGAACTTCATAAAATTGTGTTAACAATTATCCCTTTGCAATACCTACAGTAACATTAAAAATTATTTAAAAAGTTTAGGAGGGGATGTCCAACCACTTGGTCTGAGAGAAGTATTATCTCCTCACACAGATGAGCTTGTATTTCTCCTTCAACATCCTTGCAAGGATTTCATCTGAAGTCTTGATTACAATGTCTGCAATTTTCTGAAGATTTTCTAGACCACTGATCCAAAATGTGATACAAAGAGATTTGCATGAATATTTGGTTAAACTACCAAAAACTCATCTATGAAATTGTTGTATGCTCACATTCTGAAATCTGAGGTTTGTTTAATGGTCGACATTTCAAATCTTACCACAGATCATTAGTTTCCCAGTCCTAAAGATAATGGATACATGCATTGCTTTGTCTTTTAAAAAATGGAAATGAAATGAAAAATGTTCATTTGTGTTCTAGAATTGTTTTAGTCAGTGCATGTAGTATGAAAATTTCTATCTGAAAAAAGTGGTGCATATTTCCTAAAAGGATGTGCAATATTGTGTATGTGCAGTGTTTCCTCACAGTTTATTGTTTTATAGTGGTAAATAAAGATTAATTTGGTGACACATGTATAATAAATTGACCTTTTAAAATATTTGTAAAAGAATTTTATATATGAGTACTGAATTTATCTTGTATCTATCCCTCCTTCAAACCACTGGATTACCTACTGCTAAGACCACCCTGATTGCCTCTCAAATTCCTGTGTCTGTTCTTTAATTGTTCACCTCCCACTCTGTCTCTCTATGTCTCTGTCTCTCTACACAAACACAAACACACACACATACACACACACACACACACAATGCTTGCTGAGTCCATTTAGTGATGTGTGCGTGAGTGTGTGTGTGTGTGTGTGTGTGTGTGTGTATGTGTGTGTGTGTGTGTGTGTGTGTGTGTGTGTGTGTGTGTGTGTGGCATGTGTGTTTAGGGCTGACCACTTCTGTTTGGATAATTTATTAGGGGCCTGATTCCTGGAGAATTCCTGGCCCGATATTGAGATTCCTCTCTCAGAAGCCATTGACAGTTTGTAGCAATTCATCTACAGGTGCATCTTTGTGAAATTTTCCTTATCCATGTTGCCATGTCAGTGTTTGTTTTCATTGCCCTCATCTTTAGGTAACAACATTGTTGGTTGAAATTGCATGAAGACAGCTTTCCTGTCATATTAGAAGACACTGTCCCACAGCAGATACCTTGGTTCTCTCACTATTCCAATATTTCTGTCCCTTTCCTTTCAATGTTCCCTAAGGGTTTATGTGTAAATGTTATGTATCACCTGGTGTTGGGTACCACATTCTAATTTATTCTCCAGATTTTAGCCAGTAATAACTTTGTATAACAATCTCTACTACGGCCAGGCGGTGGTGGCACACGCCTTTAATCCCAGCACTCGGGAGGCAGAGGCAGGCGGATCTCTGTGAGTTCGAGGCCAGCCTGGGCTACCAAGTGAGTTCCAGGAGAGGCACAAAGCTACACAAGAGAAACCCTGTCTCGGGGAAAAAAAATAAAAAAAAACAAAAAACAAAAAAACAATCTCTGCTACAAAACAAGAAGCTTTTTTGATGAGGAATGAGAACTGCACTGATCTGAAAAACACCACATTTTCCTCTCAATTTTAGATCTCATCAAGCCATAGAATCCAAGAAAGTAAAAGGTACCATGCTTGAGGTGGGCACTAGAGAAAAATGTAGTAGGACACTCATGTTATGAATTAGAAAACTGGGACAATATGGGTGTATTTAACTAGAAAGGAGTGAAGGAGACTCCACGGGTTGTATTGCCCCCAGTGGGCTGTACTACCTACATCAATTTTTATTTATTTATTTATTTATTTATTTATTTATTTATTTATTTATTTATGTACTTCCAAGACAGAGTTTCTCTGTGCAGTATTGGTGCCTGTCCTGCATCTCATTCTGTAGAGTAGGCTGGCCTTGAACTCACAGAGATCTGCCTGGCTCTGCCTCTCAAGGGCTGGGATTAAAGGCATGTGCCACCTCCACCCATCCCCACATCAATTTTAAATCAAGAAATGCCCCATTGGCTTGCCTATAGGTTAATCTCGTAGGGACATTTTTGCAACTGATGTTCTTTCTTTCTTAATGACTCCAATCTTGTGTCATGTTGACATCAAAGTAGTCAACACACACAAGATATATATATATATATATATATATATATATATATATATATAGATATAGATATATAGATATATATAGATATAGATATATAGATATAGATATATAGATATAGATATAGATATTTGTATATTGCTATATGCAGTTTAAAGTTACACCATATCTCATGATAATGCTCACAATAACCATAGACTAATTAACAAAGATTCAAATTACAGGAATGGGAAAACTCCCTATGACGTTTTGATCATTATAGTGAATAAAATTCCCCAAATTATGTGAAGATATTTCTATTTACCTTGGTTGCCTCCCAGGACTTGAAGACAACACATACTTTTGTCATAGGACTTGGAAGGACCAGCTTGAACTGATTGGAACTAGTAACCCAATTTGTGATGCATATTGAGATGGAGGAAAAAAACATTGATGGTTCTGCAAATTTGTAAATCCTAAGAACTATGAAGAGTATGACAATATATCCAAAAGCATGTACTAATGACTCTTAAATGTTGTGGTAGTCAAAAGCTGTGTAATTTGACTTCAGGTCACTTAATAGGGTGCAATTTCTGCCAGGTAATAGCCAAATTGAGTCTTAAAGAAGGACCTATTTCTGCCACATGCCCAAACCAGTATGAATTCTACTTGCATTCCATAATATCTTAGATTTTAAACATAAGATATTAATAAAGTTACATGCCTTGCTTTAATTTTAAGTAGTAAAAACCAACTTTCTTGCAATTTTTTAAAATAAATTAAATGAGTATATAAATACTCTATTGTTCCTGAAATCTTCTTCATTCTGAAAACAACTAAATCAATCCTGGGTTCATAGTTTTTTTTCTCTTCTCTGTCATCTCATCATTCAGGAGTTAGAGGAAGAAGAAGATTTCCCATGAGTTTGAAACCAGCCTGTACTACTGTATGAAATCCTATCTCAAAATTATGTAACAAAATTGAAGAGAAAATATAATCTTTTAAAACCAGAATTATGTTGTTGGTGTTGACATGATAGATGTTGGTACTGAAAAGCATAGATTTTGGAAATAATGATTATATACTATTACATGTAAGCATTCTATAGGTATAGTTTTTGAAAATCGTAATCTGTGTAGTTAACGTTTCAAAAATTTATTATTTTTATTTTCTGTGTATGAGTATATTTTCTGTGTATATATACATGCAAAACACAGTACCTGCTGGTCATTGCAGCCAGAAGATGGTATTTGAATGCCCAGAAGTAAAGTTACAGATAATTGTAAGAAGCCATGTGGTCTCTGAGAAACAAACTTGGTTCCTCTAGAAGAGCAGCAAGAGTTGAATCATCTCTCTAGTTCACAGCTAACTAACATTTGAATGAACTTTTTGCACAACAAATCCAACTTTTAACTTATTTTACAAAATACACTATATTATCTTGAGACTTCAACTGAACATTTAATTTTGGAATTCAGTAATCTGGCTAATACTATTTTCTATTTTTAAAACTAAGCTAAATGAAAAGCAAGAGTAAATTTCAAACATGGATTGAAAAGACTACTTCTGTTGTGTGACTAATTATTTTTGATTGATTTATTGAATCAGGATAAAAAAGCATATTGAAACACACAAATCCTCAATTGAATAATGTGAGCTTGTCTCCATTTTGTGGGGATATTTGGTAATTATGAATAAAATGCATTTTCATATCAGAACAGTCTTGTAAATGTGATATTTAGCAGTATTTAAAAAGTTTCTCGGAATGCCATATTGATTGAGAATTCAGTCTGGTAACTTTCAGAAATGAATGACTGATAAACTTACCTCTCTAATTAGGATTCTATACTTGGACATTTTTTGAATGAGTTACTGGGATATTTATATTTGTTGACCTAATGAGTGTCAAATACATTAATATAAGGAATCAATTGACCTTGGTTTTGTGAGTTGTTTCAGTTTTACATACAGCACACACCATGGAAACTACTTCACCACCAGTTAATTAGTCTGATTTTGAAATAATCACATGTAAATGTTACATTAAACAAAACTGACTTGCCTTTGCAAATATTTTTGATTACGTGAGTAAAATGATAAAGCGTGATTCATGCATTGTTTCTCTTCTTGAGCCTGGGAAGTTATGCTATAATTATTTTACTGTTGTACTAAGTAAGACATCTTGGCTAGTTTTTCTTCAGTGTTATCTTAATTTTGTGAACTAATTTTCTCTAGTTCCATGAAATTCCTTACATGGAATTGCCCCCCTTTTGAACTTTCTAGTATTTAAAATTTGGTGCTAGCCAGATGGTGGTAACACATGCCTTTAATCCCAGCCTTTAATCAGGAGGCAGAAGTAAGCAGATCAAGGAGTTCTAGGACAGTCTGGAGACAGAGGGAATTCCAGAACAGTTAGGACTACACAGGGAAACTCAGTCTTGAAAACAAATGAACAAATAAGCAAATATATGAATAAATAAAATTTTGAATTCTAGGTCTTGAATCTGCAACAAGACATCAAAAAAAGAAAAGAAAAAACCCAACCATAATTTCAACAAGAGTCATTTTAAAAAGTGGATTTTCTTTAGGCTTTACTATGATTTCTCTGCCCAATAATATCCTTAGTAAATGCTTCTCTATTTGTTTTCCTTTCTTAGTCATAATTTGTTCTATCTATAAGAACTTTCTTGGCTTTTCAAAGTTGTACTTATCTCAATTTTGATTAAAATTCAACCTATCTTATTTCTGGAAAACTGTGCTGTTTCCATTTCAGGCTGATGCATTAATACATGCTAATTTGAGTAGTATAGGCAATAAATCTAATTCACATAACAATAAAGAAATATTTTTTTCTGGAAAATAAATATTGCAGAACTTAATTGTTTCAGTGACACAATTTCTTCAATTTCTTACATAGTTTTATTTTTAAAAAGAAATATACAGTTCACAATTCTCTATCTAATTTTCCCATAGCAATCACAATGGGGTAGCAAAATATCATTTCATCCAAGGATAAAAAGTCTATACAAGCAAATTTTACATGAGTCAACATTCAATAAATGTATTTTCTTCCATGTCATGGCTGTTTTTCTTATTTTTTGCTTTGGGTATTCTATTCCTGGTCCAATGAAACTCCATGAAATAACAGTGTATTTTCTCCTTCCATATGGAGGAAGCCATATGGAATTTAATACTTTGATGCCATAAGGACCCAAAGGAGTAGAAAAAATCAACATCATCAATTTTAGATGTAATACTAGTAATTGAGTATATGTTTTTTAATGCAGTTTGTTTTTGTTCACAAACTGTTACTCTCGTAAACATGGATGAGAGGCTAAGGTAGAGGAGGGAATAAGGAGAGGGAAAATTAATGCTAATATTTCTAAAGGCAATATTGAAACCTGCTATTGTAAAAGCTTGCTAAAATACATACATACACATATATAGAATGGTTAAATAGAGTTGCTCTGTAATAGGGCAACAATGTCCCTACTAGACATGATAGGTTAGCAAAGAAAAAGCCCAGTGTAAGCAATGAGCTATCTCTTTGGAAGTTGTTTGTTAGTGAAGTCCCAAAGATCCCCAAACATTACAAGCAATTGTCATTGCACTTTGTCACCACCCCCCGCCCAGAAGCTGACAAAGACATGTTTGCAAAAGATACAATATTATTGAGACCTAGGACAGGTGTACTGACCTGGAAGTGTCATCCCTACTGGCTAGCTTTCATAGGCTGGAAGTTGCTTCACTAGAAAAGTAGTAATCAATCATATCTATCTGTGACCCCTTCTAGCCACAAAAATCACCTTTGTGACAAGGCATAACCACTGATGTAATAGTGACATGAATATTATAAGAATTTCTAATTACTTCCTAATGAGCATTAAGGAGTACTCCTTAAAGGAAACTTATATACAACAGCGTATTGGGATGAAGATCTAATGACAGGACAGGTCACGTTTCCAGGAAAGAACCAACTACTATTACCTAGCTAAAAAGACAGTATTAAACCAACTCCTAGTGACTTGTCCTCATTTTCATAGACTAGTGTATTTCTTGACCCTCATCAGAGAAGCTTCTTTTTGCAGTTAATATGGAGACCCACAAATGGCAGAGAATAATATACTGAGGAATGCTTAGTACTAAATAGACCATCAATATCACACCCCTGACTCCCAAGGCTCAGGGGTTAATGCAAATGAAGGGTAAAGATTATAAGAATGATAAGAAGCAAAGGATGACAAGAAAAATGTTTTCTAGACACAGTAGAGCAGTTGTACATGTGAACTGAGAACAGTTAAGACAGTTAGCATGGTGGTATAAACAGCTCTGTACAAAAGTGTGTGGCAAATTCATAAATACTGTTGATACCTAAGTCAAATAACCATCCTTGTTTCTGCCTATATCAGGTGCACTGTTCTGTTGCTAGAGTTTTCCTGCCTTGCCCACAGTCAGGACAAATTTTTGTCACCCGCCAGTCCCACAGCCGCTCAGACCCAACCAAGTAAACACAGAGACTTATATTGCTTACAAACTGTATGGCCATGGCAGGCTTCTTGCTAACTGTTCTTATAGCTTAAATTAATCCATTTCCATAAATCTATACCTTGCCACGTGGCTCGTGGCTTACCGGCGTCTTCACATGCTGCTTGTCCTGGTGGTAGCTGGCAGTGACTCCTTCTGCCATCCTCTTCTTTCTTTTCTCCTCTCTGTTAGTCCCACCTATAATTCCAGTCTAGCCACTGGCCAATCAGTGTTTTATTTATTGACCAATCAGAGCAACACATTTGCCATACAGAACATCCCACAGCACTGTTCAGTCTCAAGGATGGCATGAAATATCACTCCTAGTTGAGGAGCAACTGTCAATTAATAATAGCTGCTGGGAGAAAGAGACTTAGTTTTCTTTTGGGGCCAAGTCCCTGAAGTTCTAATTGTACATGAGTATATGAACAGCCACAACATTAACTGACAATTAGAACAATGAAAATATACAAACTTATTTGTCTAGGAAAGTGTGGCTAGATCTTGGAGGAGAAAGGCATGGGGTAACATGATCAAAACACACTTTCCAAAATTCACAAAGAGTGAATCAAAGTGAGAAATAATTAAATAATATTGTAAATTTTTGTTTCTCATTCATTTAGAGATTAGTGAATTAACAATTGATCCAGAGAGCTTTGATTTTCTTATAGAATATCTCAAAGTAGCTCTAGATGGGTTTTGAAAATGGAAAAATGAGAAAAGTTTCAAAAAGAGGTTTCACCAAGAAGCAACATATCTTCTCTTTCCAGAGTTCTTTGTTGAAACTTGAAAAATGGGTTTTGCTAAAGCACAGTGAGTCTTGTGAGTAACATATGCCATGCATGGGTCACAGATGGAGGGAGGCTGCAGAAACTGTATAGACTGAGTTAAACTTGAATTTCACATAATTGCTTTTAGTATAAATGTGAAACATTAATATTATGCTTTGTTTATATGAAATTCAATTTTAACATGGTGGTATAAACAGCTCTGTACAAAAGTGTGTGGGAAATTCATGAATACTGTTGATATCTAAGTCAAATATCCATCCTTGTTTCTGCCACTGTCAAATGTTGCTAACATACTGATGATTGTTTGCTTGTGTGTTTTCCTACAGTTTAAATTTCTCAATTAATTTTATAGTCTTATGCATATAAGCTCAAAAACTGAAGCATATTTCAGCAGTCTGTTTTTTGTGTATCCAATCACTGCATGTAGATATTATAATACACATAACAAATTTAATATTTTCATTGTAAGTTAAATGCATACAAATTATTTTATTGATATCATAATAACTTCACATTTCAACAAATAATATTTTGATGCTCCTGTAAGTTATTTCCTGCTATAGATGAATTTACATTTCCAGGTCACATGACTGAGATATGAAGGCCTTACAAAGCAGTCTGATGAGAAAAAAAAAAGACAAAGAAATAGTGGTGATTTTTATTTTATAAAGAAAGAAAAGAGTGTTTATGACCAACTAACACTTTTATTTTTACTTTTTTCAATCTTTTTATAACTACATATAGTCATATATAGTCATTTTATAGACTGGGTTTTTACATGTGCATACTTATTTTTTTTTGCTATTTGAGTGTTTTTCTAGTTCCTTTAAATGCATTAAAATGTGAATCTGCTCAGGGTTATTTTATATCATTTTTGGAAGAATATGGTATCATTTTTAGATATTGTGTAAAAATCTATGTAAGATCAGATATACGGAATTAAAAACTAATCTCAGAAGATTTAAAGTTCTTATCTCTAAAATATTTACATCATAGCTTTAAGTATTGACAGGTTGTATCAGTATTTAAAATCTGTTGATAGGAAGAACATACTTTATGCTTGAATTTTCATTTAAAAATGCATCTAAAGATAATAGAAACACAGTGAAGTCTTTGGTAAGCTGAGAGATTTGGACTCTTTAGCAATTAGCTAATTACATAAAAAATTAACCTGCCCATCTGAGGAGACTTGAAGAGTCTTGGATTTGACTCATTAGGATCATTATGTTTTCTGGATGGCAATGTTTCAGCAGCACTCACGTAGTCCTTTTGGGACGAACACGTTCTCCTGAATAATTTACTAATAACTATCATGCTTCTATCAAGTGTGTTCCCTCTGCAATTTATTTGCCCTTATTGGAGAGCATCAGCTCAGTTGTACGGTGTCGTTACTGCAGGTGCCACAAATTTATAAGGAGCTAATGAAAATAAACTATGTTTAGAGTGCTTGTGGCAAATATTGGGATATTTTTAAAGTTTTACCTCTTAAAGTTACAGAAGGAGACACAGAACAAGGATTTTGGAGCTGATTAAAGGACTCAATTCTATCTCTGTGCTTGCTTTGCTATTTGCAAATGACACAAATCATAATGTAAAAACTAGCAATGTTAGGCTTTTTTTAATTTTTTTAGGTAGGTTTTTCTATGTAGTCCTAGCTGTCCTGCAACTCACTCTGTATAATAGACTGACCTCAAAATCAGAGAATCACCCGCCCCTGCCTCCAAAGTGTTGGGATTAAAGGCATATGCCTGCCACCACAGCATGACACAATGTCAGATTTTTAAATGGGACTTTCTTTTGTCAAATTATGTCAGTGAAACAATAAAATGGGCTTAGAAATTTTACTTAGATATCATTAGAACCTATGATCTTTAAGAAATTACCAGACAACTAGGGATGATGTCCTACACCTGTCATCCCAGAACATAGGAGGCTAGGGCAGGAGGATTTTGCATTCCGGTACCATCAGGGATACCTAAGGACACCATGCCAAAGAAAGAGAAGGAGGAGGAGAAGGAGGAGCTGGAGGAGAAGGAAGAAACTAAACCATCAGAAAATTGCATATTTCAACTCAACACAGGATGAACTTCTAGATTAATGTTTTAGATGAATTTTGGTCAGGTAACATTTAAATTTTGGCATTAGAATTTCTGAAATAATTTATTTGCTATATTATACTACTGTTTTTGTTGTGGTTGCTTTTGTTTTCTTTTTTCTTTCATGTGCTTCTGCTTCCATGACTTCACCACAATGATGAATCATATCCTGGAACTTTGAGCTATAATGACATTCTTTGGCTGGACATATTTTCAGAGGAAAAGAAAAGTAGGATATTTCAAATTAATTAAAATTTTAAATAGTAATAAATTGCTAAAGCAAAGTGTCTATCATCATCTCATATGAAATGGGACAGGAATGAGATTCATTCTCTGTTATGATTATAAAAAACATCTAGTAAAAATATAAAAGTAAACTTGAAATAATTGTAATCATTGTCCTGGACAATTATTTCAAATTACTTATAATAATGGACATTTATGGATTATCTCATCCATCTTAATTTATTCCTGAGTTTTTCTCCACTTAAAATATTAGGATTTCAGCCGGGCAGTGGTGGCACACGCCTTTAATCCCAGCACTTGGGAGGCAGAGGCACACGGATCTCTGTGAGTTCAAGGCCAGCCTGGGTTACAGCGTGAGTCTCAGGAAAGGCACAAAGCTACACAGAAAAACTCTGTCTCAAAAAAACAAAAAAAATAATAAAAATTAGTGTTTTTGCTCTATTATATGCATAATGGTGAGTTTCAAATATATAAAGGTCTAGTAAAAATAATTAGCTAAATTTAAGAAGTGTTACATGACCAGGTATTGTGACACATGGTTTTAATCCCAGCACTAAGGATGCAAAGGCATGCTATATTTTGGAGTTTAAGAACATCCAGGTCTACATACAAGGTTCCAGACCAGCCAGAGCTATTAAATATGACCGCATCAAAACAAACAAACAAAAACACAAATTGTTAAGTGTATAAAGAGATTGAGCAACATTTAAAAACAAAAGGGCTCTTCCAGAAGACCACATTTCAGTTTCAGGCACCGACCTCAGTCAGCGTTCAATCAGCTGACACTTTAGATCCTGGAGGACCCACATGACTCTGACCTCCACAATCTGCCATCTGCATGTGTGTGTACCAGACATAGAGAAACCTACATTCATGTCTTAGTCACCATTCTATTGCTATGCAAAGGCACCATGACCAAAGCAACCCTTATAAAGAAAACATTCCTTGTGGCCTTAATTACACTTTTAGAGATCTAGTTCATTATCATCATAGTGGAGAGGATGGTAGGGCGCATGTGGGCCTGAATGGTGCTGGAATAATAGCTGAGAGCTACATTCTCATCCCCATCCTCAAGCAGAGAGAAGAAGACTGACCATGTCATGGCTTTTGGAACCTTAAAACTCATCCCTAGTGACACACTTTCTCCAAAAAGGTCATGTCTCCTTATCCTAGTTATATCAAAAAGTTACCCTCACTGCTGACTAAGCATACAAATAGATGAGGCTATGGGGCCACAAAACACCACAATACATTTATGTAAAAATAGCCTTATATCTTTTTTTAACTAAAACACCTATTGGTATAATAAACTAAACACTTTTGTGACTTGGGTATTAGCAATTATTTGCATTTTTCTCTCTTTAAAGTATTGTGAAGAATATGTTTAAAGGTTTTATTTGTTTCATTTGTTTTACAGTCCTTTCTATAAAGTTTATAATTTCTTTTCTTTTATATCTGATTTCATTTATTTTGTAAAGAAGGAAAATGTTTATTTAATATGAGTTATCTCTAGTCCTTTGTTTTTATTTTTTCTAAAATTTCTAATATTCTCTTAGTTTTTCCAATTAATGAATTCTATATTCATTGTGTTTTCTAAATAGATAAGGAAATATTTTGCAACTGCTTCATATGCATATATATTTGTATATATGAAAAATATATATTATTAATTTCTTCTTGTTTCTTAAACAGATTTCCACAAATTCAGTGGCTTTTAAAGCAAACATACAAAAATAGTGCTGCATTTCTAGAGGCCATTCAAAGTATTCTCTGTGTACCAAATAGCATGCTGGAAAATTTACTTTATTTTCTGTAGATCTTAGGAAAAAAAATCCCATGGATATCCTCTGTTAAATATTGAGTTTGAGTGTAATCTGAGCTTCAGAAGAATCTCTATCAAGGGAAATCCATCAATAAATAATGAACAAATATAAAATAAAAACAAATAAAATAGGAAAATATCTTCATTTCTGTAAGTGAAATAAGTCTTACTCTTATTTCTGGTTTCAATTCTCCTCTACTTGTTGTAAAACTTACATACATATTCCAAAGATAATACAATGAATTCCTTTAACTGACCGCTATTCTGCCTACAAAATGCTATTCTTGCTTTTCTCAGTCATATCAGTAGTTTAACCCAATCAATGTTAAAGTCTGGTAGGGAAAATGATTCCTCTATAATACACATTCTGTCTTAAGGGTATGCATTTAGTGAATTGTTTATTCTAATTTTGTTAAGAATTTGCAGCAAACAGAATCTAGACAATGCATTTTAATAAAAATAACTTTGATGCCTATGAAAATAATCATCATTTAAACCATTATAAAGGTAAAGACATATGGCTTGACTTGCTAATAGAGAGCTACATTTTATTTCAAGCAAAAACATATTTGGTCTTTGAAACTACTATAAAGGTTTAATGTATGCCTTCTTAAATGCAATTAACATCTTTCTTTTGTATTTTAGTTACAATTACATTATTTTTCTTCTTTGCATTTATATAATTTTTAAAATATATAAGCAACCCTTTTAATTACTCCATACTTATTTTATTATTTTTACTAGCATAACATTAAGTCAAATTGTTTCTAAGATACCTGGCAGAATTAATATTTAAATCATTTGTCATACCAGAGAGCTAGCCAGTGGGTAAAGGTGCATGTCATTAAGCCTGACAACCTAAGTTTGATCATACAGATTTACATGGTAGGACAGAACTGACTCTTGCAATTTGTCCTCTTATCTCCACCTTGTACTGTGACTCAGGTGTTTATGTATATGTGTACAGAAGATAAACAAATAGATAAATAATAAATGAAAACTAAATTGTTACATGCTAATTTCTATGTTAATGAGTCTCTAGTAACATTTACCCATTTGTCATATGAGAGCAATGATAATCCAGATAGTCAAATTTTTGAAAATAATTTATCTGTAAGTCAATGACTTAATGGATTGGTGAATGTGTTTTTTTAATTTTTTTTTTTAACTTCAGCAAATCTAACAAGGTAAGTTGGACTGAAGAGATAGCTCAGTGGTTAAGGGCTATTTCAAAAGACCTGTGTTCAATCCCTAGCATTCACATGCAACTCACTTGCAACTATCTTTAACTTTAGTACCAAAAGATCCTATTCTGACCTCAAAGTATACAAGGCATTCATATGATACACAAACATATATGATGACAAAATACCCATATGCCTAAAATAAAATAAATAAAAACCCAAACATACTAAAATGAGCTAAGTCTTTAAGTGAACATGTCAATAAAATTCTCAACTGCAAACACGTGTTTCTCCATATTATAAGAACTTACAAAATTATAAAAATTGCTAGTAACTAAGATCCTTGTATATTAAGATGCAGTGTAATACGGCCAGTGAAGTCTACTTATCAAGTAGAGGCTGCCTAGTAGAGCTCTGTGTCATGGTAGTAAGTGATAGATCTACTTTGTCTTTTGATTTCAGATGTAATCATTAGATGTAACCTCAATACTACTATTACATATGACTAAGTGTTAACAGAATAAAGCATTCAATGAAAGTAACTATGAATGGTGAAGGTACCACTGCATAAGCTAAACAACACTCAAAGCTGATATTATCATTCACCAAGGTAAGCAGAAGGCATGCTGGGTTCCACCTTATCTTGTCACTAAGATGTCATATGATCTGGCTTTGGTTGTTGGAGAGACAAGGCTTTCTACAACAGCATGAATTTTCAGGTATATCCCAGCATTTTATCACATACAAAATGAATCATTCTAATGAGATGACAATGTTCCTCATGAGGGCATGTTGTATAAGTAATGGATTACTAAAAGCCTAGCTTTCAGAAGGTACAGACTAGAAGTAATCAATTGCTTAAGGAAAGGAAGTTCATATAGCAATGTTTCCATTTAAAGACCGTTTAAAAACCTGTCACTCAGAGCTACTACAACAGAAGCCTTTTCTGAACTTATGGGCAGCCATTTGAGTCACAGATTTTGTTTCTAAGAGAACTATTTCACATATGTCCATTTCCCCCATCCTGTTATAGATAGGATTTGTATTCTAGGCTTAAATAGTTTTGAGTTTCTATTTGCACATCAGCAACTTTTTGATTTGTTATTTGAAATTTATTTCATGTTTTTACCACAGTTAGTTTCACCACAAATTTTATAGAAAAATACAGCCTTCTCTGCTCCCATTTTCCACTAGATTGGTACATTATCTAAAATAATCAATGAACCAATGTCAACATACTATCATCAGAGTCCATTATTTACATTGGACTTTGCTTTTTGGGTATTTAAATTTTTTTTTATAATTACATCACTTCTTTTTCCTCTTTCTTTCTTCCAAGACCTCCGATATACACCTCCTTGGTTCTTTTCAAATGCATGTTTTCTGTTTCCATTTATATAAATACAACATACTTAGTTTATAACAGTTTACTTGTATGAATGATTTCAGGGCTATTCATTTGTTATTTGATAACTGGTGTGCTTTTGCATAGGGAAGACTATGTCTTATGATCTCATGATCAAGGAAACATTTCTTTGTAACAGATGGAGACCATTTCAGAAAGCCACAACTAATTAAAACACAGAGTTAAGGAGTCTATTTATCACAGTGTAATTTACAATATATCTCTTGCACCTATGTCTCAGAGATCATTGTGGAAAAGAGGTGAAAACCTCTAGAGGTTTAATTCTGATTTATATTAAATTTATATTTATAAATTTAAACAGATATATAATGGCATGTACCTGACACTATAGTGTCCTGCTAAGCAATTTTACTGCCCTACCCAAAGGATGATCCATCCTACTACAAAGATACTTGCTCAACAATAGTCATTGCTGCTCTAATCATAATAGCCAGAGAAGGAAAGCGTCTAGATCTTCATCACTGGATGAATAGATAAAGGAAATGTGGCACCTTTAAACAATGGATTACTACACTCAGCCATTAAAAAATAAAATGAACTCCAAAAAGTCCAGTCATGCACCAGGGACCAATCCCGATCCCCTTGCCTGTGGGTCCCCCAAATAGTTCAAGCTAAACAATTGTCTCACATATCCAGAGGGCCTAGTCCAGTCTATGCTAGCTCCACAAATGGAGGGTAGGTTGGGGGGGAGACTGGGGGGCAGGAAGAGGGTGGGGATCTGCGGTTGGTATGTAAAAATGAATAGAAGATTTCTTAACAACAACAACAACAATAATAATAATAATAATAATAATAAAATGAAATTGACAGGTAAATGAATGGGGCTAGAAAAAAAATTATACTGGGTGAAATAACCCAGAATCAGAAAGACAAATATGGTATGTTTTTGCTTATATGTTGTCATTTGTTAAGTCTTTGATAAGATACAATCCATAAAACCAAAAAAACCACAGAATGTAGGTATAGAGTAAGAAGCTGTGAGGAAAGATAGACATCCTTAAGAAAGGGAGAAAAAATAGATAGTTATGGACAGATGGGGTCAGATATAGAAGGATCAAACAGGGAGAAGAAGGGAAGAGAGGTCAAGAGGGAAAATACAGGAGGGACAATTAAAACGGAGGTTCATTTGAGGGGACAAACATCAACCTATGTAAACCTACGTAAATGTAAACTATGTATAAAATATATACATGTATGAATGTGGTGATATTTTGTTTGTGATCTAATAAGTAAAGCTTGCCTGAAGATCAAGATGCAGAGTCAAGCCACTAGCTAGCCATAGAAGCCAGGCAATGGTGGCACACACCTTTAATCCCAGCATTTTGGAGGCAGAGGCAGGCAAATCTCTGTGAGTTCAAGGCCACTCTGGGCTACACAAGATTGATCCAGTCTAAGAGAGAAACAGAGCCAGGTTGTGATGGTGGACACCTTTAATCCCAGTACTAGGAAGGTGGAGACAGGAGCTTTCTGCTGAGGATTTCCTAGAGGTAAGAACTAGTGCCTGGCTGCTCTGCTTCTCTGATTTTTCAGCATTTGCCCCAATATCTGGCTCCAGGTTTTTATTATTAAGACCAACTAGAATTTGTGCTACAATAGAAATGTTTCAATATCAATATACATGAAATTGCCAAATAACAGGGAAGACAAAGTCCCAACTGGACATTCCTTGTCACTAAGTGAAGCTTACTGTACTGGAATTGGGCTACATATAATCCAGCTGTTGGCCAAAATGTTGCATGGGAACCCTCAAACAACTCAGGCTATTACCAAGGTTCATTGCTCTTCATAAACTGAAGGTAAGGTCTTATTTCTGAAAACAATACCTATACAAATCATTGAACAGAGAGAAGTCAAGCTGTTGCCCTCCTAGAGCCATCATCCCTATTGGCTAGTGTTAAGGTATTGGAAATTACTATGCATGATACCAAAGGAGAAACATAAACACCCAAACAGACAAAAATTCTTAGATCTACAATGGTTTCTTGCCTATGAGATGCTCTAATGTAATAGTGGCACAATGCTTGAGGGAGTAGCCAACCAATATCTGATTAGATTTAAGTCCCCGTGCCCAGCATTAGACTGCCAACAAAGAACGAATTCAATGGCATCTCTGGAGGTTCTTTGTCTCATAACCTTTTGTCAGGGAATTTATTTTTCAACCTTACAAGTCCTTTATATATACATATTATGACTTGTAGGTTTATGTTTTTATGGAATTCCTATATGTAAAAACATAAATTACCCTGCGTTTTTATGTGTTCTCAAGCTTTTCCTTTGGCTCTTTTCTTCTGTTTGATTCTTTATTTTTGTCCTGTTTCTTGGAATCTTTGGTTATGATATTCATTATTTAGATGCCTGTTTATTTTCTAAGGAGAGATAGGAAGGGTGTAGATTTCGATTGGAGAACAGGTGTTGAGAATCTCGGAGGAGTTGAGTGAAGGGAAACTATAATAATAATGTATTCTATGAAAAAAAACTATTTTCAATCAAAGGAAAAAGGGGGAGGGTATAGATCTGGATTTTTAGCTTCTTGTCTCCTTCCTAATGCTGGCAATCACTCTTCTTCATTGTTTTCATTGCTTTTCTTTTCCCAAAACATCTGCTCTCAATTACATTTTTATTCTTTTCTCACATAATTATACCTGTCTTCCATAAATCCAAAATAAGTTATTGGTGAATTGTAGAGGGCACAAGTGATCATAGATAAGCATTGGAGAAACCAGGAGTGTTACTCACACAGGGTTGTCTCTTCAAGTGTTTTCCACCCAGAAGGCTGGGAGTGGACGTTGTAAATAATGTGGTGACCTTGGCTTTGCTATTTCTAGGGCCACGCCATACCCAAAGCACCCAGAGCATTTAAACCTAGACTCTCCTTCCCTAGACTTTTAGCTCTATTTACCTTTGTTTCTCAGTCAATAAGGGAGATAAATGTTACATGTGTTTTAGAGCTTACTGACCTCTACTTTATCTTGGTCAAAGACCATACCAGATCCTAGACCCTTGATATATAGACTCCATCTTCATGGTAGAGGTCACATGTACTTAGAAAAAGGGTTTCAATATTGTTGCATGTTAGGTTTTAATGTGTACATGACATTTGAATATATGTTACTAGGATTTTTTTTTCATAATTGCACTAGATTTAAGTATGTCTGAAATAAACCTCTCTGGGGTCAGACTCCAGAATGTGAGCCAGCACTGGATGAGTTGGCTGAAACAAGTTTTCTGCCTACCCCCTCATTCAGATCATTTCCTTGCCTGCAGTGATGCTTGCAGAGACTCCCTTAGTGGAGCATGTGGTAAGGGGGTGTTTGGTTTTATAGATGATGACAAAATTATCCTCCAATATTGCCATTGGATTTTGCAATCATTGACTGGATGTTTCAAATCATTTTCTAATTAGAAAATGTTCTTTTATATCACAATATCTCTTCCTGTGTTCCTTAATATATGTGTCTCATAGCATATATTTCTTGCCTTTACCAATGAATATTTCCTATTATATCATGGTTTCAAAGCATTGTTTTAAATTTTTTAGCATACCTAAATGTAACAAAAATGATAACAATACAGAACAACTTCTACCTGAAGTCATAATTTTCAGTGAGAACAAAATGTTCATATTATTTCTAATATGTTCACTGTGTCATCACATTTGTTCAAAGTGGTTAATTGTATACCAAAAGGTGAGATGCTTGAATATTGGAGAGAATAATGGCTTCACATCTATCCTTTGAAGAAAAATACCACAGCACAGACAGAATTCATGAAATGAAGAAAAGGGGAGTCCCTGAGATTTTAGGGCACAAAAAACATAGTATAGATAGAAATGAACAAAATTTTGGAAGTAGTTTCAGCTGTGATAAAGTCAATTCTGAATTATCAGAGTTTGGAAATAATGAGCACAAATGAAATCCCTTCTGAGAAATAGAGAGATTGGGAGCATGACAAGTCAGACTGAAGGCACACAGATACAGAAAAGAGAAAAAAAAACTTATAAGAAATGGATTATTTCCTGAAAGTTGGAAAATTTAAATTATTTTATGATATTTTTAAGTATTTTTATCTTTTGTTTGCTTTTGTTTGTTTGTTTGTAATTAAAAACACAGTCTCACTATGTAGCACAGGCTGGTTTGAACTCCTGTATTTCCTATTTGACCCTCTTAAGTGCTGGGATTACAAGAGTGTACCCACATACCAGCTATATTTTTCTGTTTCTGCAATTCAATAAATCAAATACATGCCTGTGGACATATTAAAGAAACACTATAGCCCTGAGATGTCGAACTACTCATTATCCACGTAGCATCTACTGTGATAAAATTCATGGAAATGAGAGCAATGTCAAGTGTTTAATTTCAATTTTAGTAGTTTAAAAGAGTTGGAAATAGTAAAGCTTCTGAAGCAGGCACTAACAGTCAGGAATTTCATGGGATGTTTTACATTTTTGGTCCTACCATTAAAAAAAAAAAAAAAACAAAAAAAAAACAAGAGTCAAAAATATCTCACATAACCCTAATCAAATATCAAATATCATCTAAAAAAAACTAGATGTCCTTTATTATGAGGAAGATAGATGATGAGACCATATTCACATTAGATCTGTCAACTGTGGGAACATCTGTTCTTTATTGAAGATGTGTCGCTCAGAGATACTTGTGTATCTCCATTTTATCTAAGGTATAAAGCATCAGGAACCCAGGAGGGCAGAACATAATTGTGATTCTAGCTACTCAAAGCTCTAAAGCAGGGCAACCTTAACTTTCCTGCCAGTCTGGGTAACTTAGCAAGAGAGTGTCTCAAAATTTAAAAGGGGATTTTGATGTATCTTAGTGGAGAAGTGATTATTTAGCCCATACATGTCTCTGGGCTCAAGTTCATACACATACATACACACATTTCATGGAAAAAAAATCTAAGAAAAGTTCTTACTGAATTTCGGTATCTCTTATGTTTTTGTTGAAAATAAAGAAATAAATTATTTTGTCATAATATAAGAAAGATAATTTTTCATACAACAAAATAATATTTTCTAAGTTCTGCATTTTTATATCTATATCTTACTATTTGGAGTGAATTTCAAAGAAATTATAGCAATATGTTTTAAGTTAAAAATTTTTTAAAAAAGCTGATTAAAGCCCACTGTGCAATTTGAAGAGATTGATAAACACATTGTCATTCTGCCCTCCTCCTCAAAAAAACAAACAAACAAAAAAAGAAAATGGAGATGTGGTATGTTTACATAAGCACTCACATTTCCCTTTCAACTCTGATAATGCTATTCTCTAATCTCACACCCCTTGTCATACTCTATTCTGTCTCATAACTTTAATCTGTGAAATCTCCCTTACCCGTGATTTATGAGTAATAAAACTTCTGCTCAGTTGATTTTTATTTCTATTTCATTTTTTTTTAAATTTAGCTTTCTACAAGTTAGTGTTTTATGTTCAAAAGTCAAAGTTATCCAGTACTAAGTAAAAGGTTATGCTTAGTCACTTTAAAGCAATCTAACTTTTACCCTCTACAAATGGATTGGCATGTACATCAAAGTCAGTTGTCATTTTGCAGTACTAACAAGTGCCAGGTTTATTTAACAAGTCATATCAAGTCTTCCTTGCATATGTGTGTCACTTGTAATTCTGTCAGATTATGTAGACAATTATGAATTCTTTCATGTCTCTCTACCCACATTGACATGTACAACTTCCAGAGAATAGATGTGTGTTTTCTTTTTTTAATGGAATGTTTTTAGGAGTCTGTTTACATGCATATTTTCTCTCCTTTATGTGCTATACCTAATGGTATACCTTTCAATTACATGATCCATAGTTTATATTTCTGTTTAATCACCTGTACATTACTACACTGATAACAGATAACAGAAGGATCAGATAAAGAAAAGTAAATTCCTGCTTTTCCCTGTTTGCTGCTCCTGTGCTTTTACTTGCCATGTGACCCAAATCAAGTCAATTCTCTGCAACACTCTTGCTTGTGTTTGTGAACAGATCTTCTTAAGATCTTTTAAACTTAACAAGATAACCAAGTTGTGGAACATGAAGATATGAGGCAAGAACACCAAAGATTCTCTCTGTTCATACTGTAAATTTAGCATCTTTACATTAGTATTCATTTTGAATTTTCTCAAGTTACTGTCTTAAAATAGTTACATTTATTCCAACCCTTAATTGCTCAGGTAGGAAGCTACATATTTGATACCCAAAGTAATGAAACTGTATTTTCAAAGTCTTTTTTTCATATTTGATAATTATTTATTTTTTCCAACATAGTAATTTTATAGATTGGGAGTTTCACAAAATGCACCCCAGTCATGTTCACTTCCCAGTACTCTCAGTTTCACCCCACCTATCCCTTGTAACCTCCTCCAAAGAAAAGAAAAAAATAACAAGTCCAATCTGTGTTGCCTATGTACTCACTGGAGCCTGATCAAACTCCTGGTGGCCAGCCCCTTAAAGAAAGCTGAATCCTTTCCCTCCAATAATCCCTCCAGAAGCTATCAACTGTGAAGTGCTGCACTTCAGAATAATGTTCACATCTTTAAATAAGAGTTCTCTAATCGGCGAGAGAGAGGAGGGATTGTATGAGCGAAAGATGTCGAGACCATGATTGGAAAAAGCACAGGAACAAATAGCCAAACTAGTGGAAACACATGAACTATGAACAAATAGCTGAGGAACCCCCATGGAACCTGGATCAGGCCCTCTGATAAGTGAGACAGTCAATTAGCTTGAACTGTTTGGGAGGCCTCCAGGCAGTGGGACCAGGACCTGTCCTTAGTGCATGAGCTGTTTTTTTGGAGCCTGGGGCCTATGTTGGGACACTTTGCTCAGCCTGGATGAAGGGAGGAGGGAACTGGACCTGCCTCCACTGAATATACCAGGCTGAGCTTAATCCCCATGGGAGTCCTTGCCCTGGAGGAGATGGGAATGGGGGTGGACTCGGGGGAGTGGAGGAGGAGGAAGGACAGGGGAATCTGTGACTGATATGTAAAATTGAATTAATTATAAAATTTAAAATAAATAAACAAATAAATAAAAGCTGACAGTCATCAGCTCTAAAGGTTAACTTCTTAAAAAAAAAGAGTTCTCTTAATAATTTCTAGTCAAGACTTTTTTTGTGGAGGAGGGGATGGGTCACGGAAGCCTTATATGTTTCTCATTCTCAACTGTGAATCTGCACTCATCAATACTACCACAAAGGAAGATCACTTGCCCTTTACACATAGCAGGCATCATGGGGTTCCACATGGCCTCTTCCAGCCCATTAGACCAAGGACATCAACACAGCCCTCAGAGGCAGCATGGACCACAGACACATCCTCCCATGGAGGCAGCACAGGCCATGGATATCAACATGATTTCCAGAAGTAGCACAGGACGAACACATCAACACAACCTTTGGTAGAAACATGGACCATGGATATCAGTATGGCTTCAGGCAGCTGCACATGCCACAAACACACCTTGACAGGGCCCCCAGCAGTAACAATACTGGCCCATGGATGTCAACATGGTTTCAGGTGGCAGCACAGTCCAGGGATTCATATGGTCTTCTGAAGTAACACAGGTCACAGACAATCATACAGCTCCCCAGAAGAAAGAGGGCCACAGAAACCAAGATGACGTTCGGTAGCAGCACAGACCTCAGACCTTAACATAGCTCAGGTAGCAGCGAAGGCTACACACATAAACATGGTCCCTGGAAACAACATAGCAACATGGACCCTCAGGTATCACCACAGCCTCCAACAGTAGCACAGATCATAGGCTTCCACATACTTCCACAGTGGTAGCACTGGCCACGGACATCGGCATGGCCTTGGCAGCAGCACAGACCAGGGACATCCATATTGACTTTGGGGATCAACACTGCCTGGGGCGGCAGCATGGACCACAAACACCAGCATGTCTCCAGGCTGTAGCAAGGATCACAGATAACAACATGGCCTCCTGGGGCAGCACAGACCCTAAAGGAATAATATTCATTGAAAGGAGTCATTGGTCTCAGTTTTCTGATCTCTGAAGTACCATAAATATTGTCGCATCACTGAGACTCATCCAGGATATCCAGCTGTTGTCTATAGTCAGCATAATTTTGCAGCTTGGTAGTGTATCTGTGGGGTTAGGGCTGGGGCAGGATCCTCTGGAGGTCCAGGCCACTGCACATCATCTCTCTGTTGTTGATGCCATTCTCTCCAAAGGTTGTTGGGCATGACCCATGATTAGTTGTTTGCAGCCATTGGGTAGTGCCATTGGTCACGCACCCCTCTTCCCAGCAGGATGACCAGCACAGGCTGTAGTCATGGTAGCTCCTGATAAAACAATTTTTAATTAGGATTCTATATTGCATGAAATTACACATAAACAGGTACATGCAGCAAAATTATCACAGATATTACCTAAAACATAGCCCCTGTATCAAAAGAAAACCCCAACTCCATTTAAATTTGGAAATTTTAAAGGATAATCATTATAAGGAATTTTAAAATTCAACATTCATCTAAACAGGGTCAGTAAATAATATCAACATAATTTAAAAACTATGTGCAATCTAATATGTTTTCACTATTGATAACGCCAGAAATAGGTACTGTCAGTGTGGTGACTTTTGTGTCTAGTTTAGAATGCTGTCATTAACTAGCTTTAAAAATAAACATCAAAATATAAATGAAGACCCACCCATGTATGTTCACACGCCTCTAGAGACATACAAATTCTAAACTACTCTAAAATATGAATGCAGTGTATCATGTGGTTTCTATCATTTGTAAACCCTAGATTTTATATAGATTTACAAAGCAAAATAATATTTAAGTGAACAAAGGATACTAGGTAGAATAGATGGTCCCAGCCACAACAGGGAATATAGGAAACAGTGCTCTTTGCTAACTCAAGACCAAACATTGTTATTTAAATATATAAAACCTTAAGTGAATATGTGATGAAACAAAAATGCTGTGAAGAAAAATTCAAATATGTAAACATGGAAATTTAAAAAATAATAGCAAAGCATCAAAAGTGAAGGCTGTTAGTTAATTTTATTTAAATCAATTGAAAAATCACTGTGAAAAAATGTACAATATAGAAATTAGGTTAATAAATTTATGAGAAAAAAAGCTAAATTAGGACATATTATATATCATTACAATCAATGAATAAACTTAGAAGGGAAATTTTCAAAGAAAATTAAATGACATAGAATTGTAGTTATTGTCAGGTCAAGAAGAATAATATCTTAGTGATCTCTTAAGGAGTGAATTAATTTAGTTATCAACCAAAGGTAGTCTGATGCCCAGATCTTAAACAGTCACATCAGCACTATATATATTTGCTTCATGAGAAAGTTTCCATAATAAAGGACACTGAATATATCAACACAATATGAAAAGTAATTGGAATTTTAATATAGAACACATTTTAAGTTTTCATAATATTTACCCTTCTAAGAAAGTATATATGAATTAATCTATTCTATTGTCATTAACAAAAGCTTTAAACAGAAAGTTTGTCACAAGTAGATCTATTTATAAAACTATGAAACGTGTGACTTTTAATATGCTAATTTTCTTCTTTTTATTTCAGATTCTTTTCTGTTAAACAATGTTACCTTCTTCTGTGAAATATTTGAAAAGTTTCAGTTAAATACTACATTGTGTTTTCTGTCCCTTTGAATCACATTCTCTTTAATTTGCTTTATACAAATTTCAGCTCATTGCTTGTGTATACACCAAAAATAACTAAAAGATCAGAAATGTCCATAACTCAGTATTTAGCAGAGGTTCTGTACACTATTCATGGGGAGCCTCTCCAAGTACCCTGCATGGTACCCATGCAATGTATATTGTACCACCACATACTCTAGAAAAGGACACTGGGAAAGATTTAATTCACAGGTGTTTCTTCACTCTCTAAGTAATTATGAAACTTTGGAATTTTAAAATCCGTTTAGCTTCATTTTTGTGGTTAAAATTTTGGAGTGATCCCTCTAAATTGTATTATATTCACTCCCCTGGTAGACCACACTCTTGCTGGTCTCCCACACTTGAAATGCCCTAAGATTGCTTAGGTGACAAAAAGATGCAATATTTAAGATCTGACAAATATAGATCTTTTATCAGACTTGTGTCCATGATTATCTTCAGATGTGGAGCTACTCCAGTGATTCTGACAACTAGGTATGGGATGTTAGTCATCACAAAGGCTTTACATCCTGATTGAAAGTGGGTAAGGGAGAAACTTGGTGCTAGGGAAATTCCCAGGAATCCACAAGGGTGACCCCAGATTAGACTACTAGCAACAGTGGTGAGGGTGCCAGTACTGGCCTACTCTGGTAATCAAATTGATGAAGACCCTGTCATCATAGAGCCTTCATCCAGTATGACTGAAGCAAATGCAGAGTTCCACAACCATGCACCAGGCCAAGCTCCACGAGTCCAATTGAAGAGAGGGAAGAGGGATCACATGAGCAAGAGGGGTCAAGATAATGTTGGGGAAATCGACGGAGACAATGGAACCAAGCTCAAAGGAACTTACGAACGTTAGACTGACCAACAGCTGTGGAACCTGCATGGGACCGGACTAGACCCTCTGCATACAGGAGACAGTTGTGTACCTGGGTCTCTTTGAGGGGCCCCAGGAAGTGTGATCAGGATCTATCCCTGGTGCATGAATCATCTTTCTGAATCCTATTACCTATAATTGGACACCTTTCTCACACATGATAAATCGGGGAGGGGCTTGGTCCTGTCTCAACTGAAATAATGAGACTTACGTGTCTCCCCTTGGGAGAACTTACCCTGTTGGAGGAGGGTATGAGGGGTAGGGGGAAAGGTAGGGGAGGGAGAGGGAAGAAGGATGAGGGGGGATCTGTGGTTGGTATGTAAAATGAATGATAAAAATTAATAAATAAATAGGAAAAATGAAAGTGGGAAAACATGAAATTGACTCAATTGTTCTTTAGGTAAAATTTAATTTTGACTCAGAATAGGAAAGAACATTCCTTTTGAGTTACAGAGAGTAAAGGGGAAATTCCCTGCCATCTGTTTAATAACACTGACCATAATCACTTCTCTTACTCATGTGTATCCATGGCAGTAAAATGAAGTTATGTTGATTAATGCACAGATGATCTCTCTTTAGATGAGTGGCTTCCAATTCAATAATATGCAAAATCAACTATCATCATAATGAGAAACTAAAATGTGCATTAAATGTTTGCCGTGTGGCAAATGCTTACATGACTGAATCAAAAGAAAACATGAATCATAAAGATCTAAAAAGGAAACAGTAATCCCTCTTCAGATACACAATATTCTTTGAGAAATTTTGTGCTAAATATTTATAAGCATGCAATAGCTGGGAAATATGAAAAAAATGTTTAATTCTTAAAATGAAGCAAAGAATGTCAACAATTTTTGCATTAGGATTACTTTTTTCATTTATGTTTTCTGTTAATGTTAGACAGAACATGCTGCAGTTATATGTAGAAAAAAATCCTAACAAAAAGAAAGTATTTGATTTTTCTCTGTCAACTTCTCTCTAACTATGATGCATGTTATAAGGAGCACTTGTCCAGCCGGGCGTGGTGGCGCACGCCTTTAATCCCAGCACTCGGGAGGCAGAGCCAGGCAGATCTCTGTGAGTTCGAGGCCAGCCTGGGCTGCCAAGTGAGCTCCAGGAAAGGCGCAAAGCTACACAGAGAAACCCTGTCTCGAAAAAACCAAAAAAAAAAAAAAAAAAGGAGCACTTGTCTGTTTTAGTTCTGTGCCAGTGTCCAAGACCTCCCCAGATCCAGGATTCAGGTTAGAATTCACAGGGAACTTCAAAATTTTCATACAGTGTCTTAGTCAGGGTTTTCCAGAGTAACAGAACTTATAGAATGAATCTCTCTCTCTCATATATATATACATATATATATATATGTATATATATATGAATTTATGAATTTATTAGAATAACTTACAACCTGTGGTACATCTAATCCAACAATGGCTGACTATTAATGGAAACCCCAAGGATCTAGTAGTTGCTAAGTCCATGAAGCTGGATGTCTCAGCGGGTATTCAGTTTATGCAGGAATCTCAAAGAAGCAGGCTCTAATGCCAGAGAGGGAATGGACTTGTTAGCCAGGTGAGAGCAAACAGACAAAGAGCAAAAGCTTCCATCAGAGAGACTGGCTCGTATTAGATGTTTGTTAAATGTGTGTCTTCCTACCTCAAAGATCCAAATTAGAAGTAGATCTTCCCACTTCAAATTAAGCAAAATCCCTCAGAGGTGTGACCTCCATTTTTGGGTTCTACTTACTTCCAGATGTGGTCAAGTTGATGACTAAGAACAGTCATCACACATAGCCAAAATAGTTATAAGCAAAATGAGTAATGCTGGAGTTATTAACTTGCATGATTTCAAGTCATAGAACCATAACAATAAAATTAGATTGTACTGGCAAAAAGAACAGACAAACAAAACAAAACAAAAATACATAAATGACACAGAATAGAGATGTCAAGATATAAACTATCCAGCTATAGCAACCTGGTTTTTCATAAAGGTGTCATAAATATATATTAAAATATAAACAATAACAAAATATACATAGGAGAAAATACAGAATTTAACCAATTGTACTGGTCACAATGGATACCAACATGTAGAAGAATGAAAACAGATCCTTATTCCTCACTCTGTGCACTGAATTCTAAATGGATCAAGTACCTAAACATAAGAGCTTATAACCTGAATCTGATAGAGGAAAAAGTTGGAGATTACGCTTATGTTTTTCTGAAGAGGATCCTTGTAGCAGAGGCATTAAAACCAATAATTGACATATGGAATTCCATGAAACTCAGAATCTTCTTTACATCAAAGGAAACCATTACTAGGGTAAGGAGGAAGCCTAGAGAGTATGAAAACCATTTACTAGATATAGATACGATAGAGAATTAATACCTTGAATACATAAAGAATGCAAAAAGATATCACGTGTGGTTGTGACCAGCTTTAATCCTAGCACTAGAGAGAAAGAGGTAGGTAGATCTCTGAGTTCATGGCCTGTCTAGTCTATATAACCAGTTCACGATTTCCAAGACAGCCACGGCCAAGTAGAGAGATTATGCTAAAAAAGAAAAATTAAAAAAAAACCACCCAACCAAACAACCCACAAAAAGATGTATCTAAACAGAGAGTTCTTATAAGAAGACATATAATGGCTGATCAAAATAGCCATCTTTATCCATCAGGAGAATGAAAATTAAAGCTACTTTAAGATTTCGCTTTATCTTATAGCCAAGATAAAGACACAAAAGACAACAGATGCTGTAATGGATGTGGGGAAGGAGAAACACAAACAGCTGGTAGGATTGCAGACTGATATAGGTACTATATATATGGGAAACAGTGTCAAGGTTTAAAAAAAAACCTTAAAGTTAATCTACCCCATGACTCTTGCCACTCTTTTGTACATACCCAAATGATATTCTATCTTATTACAAATCTACTTGCTGTTAGAGTCATACTAGTTAGGAAATGAAAACATTTTAGGTGCTCATCATTTAATGAATAGAAAACTAAAGTATGTTACATTTGCACAATGACACATTATTCAGCTGATAAAAAAAACAAAAATTAAGAAATCCACAGGTAAATGTATAGAGCTGGAATCCATCTCTCTGAATGAAGAAAATCAGATACCGAAAGGTAAATGTTGCAAATTTTCTTCCAGCTGTGTATATTAGCTTTGACTTGTCAGATATGTTTTCCTGCAGGAATACACATAGAGGTCAGGAATTTAGGAAGTAGCCCTAGGAGGTCTTAATGGGCAACAGTGGATTTTTAAGGAATAGGAAATAAACTATGATAATATTGATGTTAATATGCTTATTAAAGGAGTAATGGAACAGGAAAGAGCCAAATTGAGATGCTGTCTGAGCAAGTTAGAGAAAGAAATACAGAAGAGACAACTAACACTAAAATCTTTTTAAAAGACATACAGAAAACCTAACACTATAAAGTTTTATAAAAAATATACTTTCAGAATTATTTTTTAAAAGAAATTCAAAGGTGTTAACTAACAATGGAGGAAGCAATACCTCAACTTGATGCCTTATGATAGTAAATAAATCCCTGGTGATCAGAATCTTTCTTTTTAGATAGCTAGCCAATTAGGTCACAAATATTAAAATATCACCCAGTATTATGTGCTACTGTCACTTACACTGGCTACTCTCCAAATATTGATGGTAGGATCTTACTGCTTACTTAAGTCACAGAACATGAGAAATCAAGCTGGTACACACCTGGAAACTTCATGCCTACAGTCTAGCTTTTGTGGTACTAGAAGGTGCTTTTCCTGCTAATGAGGAAAAATAATCATTTATTAACCCATCTGTGAACCCTGCCAACAACAACAATCACTGATCTAACAAGATGCAATCACTGCTGTAGTACTGGTATGAATATTATGGTAGTAACTATTCATGGTCTGGTTATATCTCAGGTCCACTCCATAAGATGGGACACATACCTGTAAAAGGTAGCAAGCATCTGTGTCTAACTCCTACAATGTCATAGATCCTATAAAATAAATGTTATTTTGCTAGATGGAAATAGTGTTAAAACTCCTAATGATTTTTTGGTATACCCACAGGTAAAAGGCATCTCCTAGCGGTAGATGGCAATTAAAACTGAACCCTTCAACTGGTCAGAGTGCAGAGAATAATATATGGTGGAATGTTCAGTCCTAAACAGGATATAAACATTATGCCTATCCACCAAGACTTAAGGGTCTTCTTCAGAAGAAAAGGTTGGAAGGTGGCAAGACGCAGAGGTGCTATATCATATCAGCAAGGAGAGAAGTTGCAAAAGTGAACTCACAATGATCCTAACAATGTGCACAACACCTGTACAAGCTCAATCCAGACAGAAATCCCATTATAGGGGCAGGGGTGGACATGAAATCCCACTAGCTGAGGAAGTATTGTCATTTGATAGCTGCTAGAAGGAGACTCAGATTTCTTTAGTGATGTGAGCCCTGGTAAGTGCAACCATGTATCAGGACAGTTCTCAATCCCAAGACTATTTTTGCAACACCAACACACTGGACCTTGGACAGGTGTGGAGACACTCATAGTTTGAAGGAAAGTGATTTGAGGCTGATTATGGGAAGGTTGGGGAGGAGAGATAAATATGTTCAAAATGTATTGTATGAAATTATTAAATAATTAATAAAACTAGTATTTTTTCAATTTTCTTTATTAAGAAATTTTTCACTCACTCTAAACACCACCTACAGATCCCATCTCTTCCCTCTTCCCAACCCCCAGCCCTCCCTCCCAATCCACCCCACATCCCCACATCCTCCAAATCAAGGTCTTCCATGGGGAGTCAGCAGAGCCCAACACAGTGAGCCCAGGCAGGTTCAAGTCCCTTCCCACTGCACAAAGGCTGTGCAAGGTGTCACACCACCTGCACTGGGCTCGCAAAAGCCTGCCCATGCATCAGGGACAGATGCCGATCTCCCTATCTGGGTGCCTCCCAAACAGCTTGAACCAAACAACCATCTTCCATATCCAGAGGGCCTAGTACAGTCCCATGGGAGCTCCACAGGCACTAGTCTACAGTTCATGGGCTTCCACCAGTGTGGCCAGTCATCTTTGCATGTCTTCCCATCATGATCTCTATGTCCCCTGCCTGCAGAATCCCTCCTCTCTCTTGTCAATTGGATTCCCAGAGCTCAGCTTGGTGCCTGGCTGTGGATCTCTACATCTACCTCCATCAGTCATTGGCCAAAGGCTCATGATGTCGGTTAGGGTATTCACTATACTGGTCACCAGTGTAGACCAGTCCAGGCATCCTCTAGACAACTGCCAGCACTCCCAGGTGAGGTCATCCTTGTGGATTCCTGAGAGCTGCTCAGGCACCCTGCCTCTTCCTATTTTCATGATGTCCTTATCTATCATGTTATCTCCTTCCCTGCCCTCCCACTCTTTCCCTGTTCCAGCTCGACCCTCCCATTCCCCTATGTTCTCATCTCCCACTCCTTGCCCTCTGCCACCCCCCCCCACTCTCCCAGTCGGCTCATGTAGATCTCATCCATTTCTCCTTCGCTGGGCCATTCATGTGTCCCTCCTAGGGTCTTTCCCTGTTAGCTAGCCTCTCTGGAGCTGTGAGTTGAAGTCTGGCCATCCATTCCCTCACATCTGGTATCCCCTTATGAGTGAGTACATACAATGTTTGTCCTTCTGAGATTGGGTTACCTCACTCAGGAGGATAAAAGAACGAGATGTCAGGACCTCCCTTTCTTAGAAAAGTTAGGACATGTAGATCCACTGTGGTGTTATATGACTATGGAACAACAGAATGACAGGATTAGACATATAGACAAATTCTATAAAGATATTAAATATAAAATCTGTATTATGCCAGAATTTGAATAATAAGTGCAGCGGCTTTAAACTGAGGATTTTTCCTGGGCACTCTGACCATTAAGACTTGGGACATGGCAATAGGTTCAGTCTGGCTTGGAAATTTTGTTTTGGTCTAATGTCCTTGTAGCCACCAAAGCTACCTGAGGACAGATTATCATATGCCTCTAGATTCTTAAAAATTGGGTTTTGGGTTAATTATTAAAAGTGATAACTCTGTTTATAAATGATGGAAAGATGATTGGAAAAAAATAACTCTGTACTGTCACAGTTTATTTATGACCACTAAAATATAAGCAAGAGGAAGTAAAACACATGTCCAAAACCAAAAATGATATGGTCTATATTTTGGAAAAACATGATGTATGCCTGGTTAGTGAATTCTGTATAAATAAAGAACAACTCTGGATGCTAGTCAGTCAGGCTGCAAGATTCTCTGTACTACCATGGCCTTACTCTATCTAGATTATGTTTAGGAAATTCTTCATAGACAATACATGAAAAAATAGTAATAGTTGGTGTTTTCTTTACAATCAATATTTCTTAATTATATATTTTTATGCATCTGTGTGTGACATATTCTTGTACATATGTGGTTATCTGTATAGGAGCCACAGATTGATGCTGAGTATCTTCCTCTATCAATCTCAATCTTATTTTATTTATTTATTTATTTATTTATTTATTTATTTATTTATTTGAGAAAATGTCTCTCACTGAACCTCAGCTAATCCTAGACTTTCAGGTCAATGAACCTCTGGAATTACCCAGAATGTATCCCCTAAAGACTGAATTCACAGGATCAAGCTGAGGAACCCTGCTCTTACAGGGATGCTAGGCTTCCAAATTCTGTCCTTATGCTTGGTCAACAAGAACTTTGCCCATTGAATGACTGAAAGTATACCTCTTAATTTATTTATCTTGTTAAAACAACTACTTATGTTAAGTAATCAGGGTGAGATTATATATTCTTCTCCATGTATCCCATCAGAGAAAAAAACATTAAGATTTTTGCATTAATGATATGTTATTTGTATTCTTTACATAAATACCTTTCCTTTCAAATGGTGGAAGTTCTGCTCAATCCCCTTTATTCTCTGAGAAACTTTCTCCAGCATGGTTATTTAATGCCATCAAATAATATATCTATATCACTCCAAATATCTCCTATTATCATGTTACATTTTATGTTTTAACATAGCTAAATGTGAGCTACATCAACCTTCAAACCTAGACTTGTATGGTATAAAAACAAGCATTCATTTGTAATAATATGAAAAGCTACACACACACACACACACACACACACACACACACACACACTCAAACAAACACACTTATATTTGTCACTTTGCATTGTACTTTTGTTTCTATATTAATGAAATGATCATCGGTTATATTTGTAAATGTGGTTTCCTATTTTAAGTAATGAGATAACATCAGCTTCCTAAAATGAACCAAATATATTCTCTTCTGTTGACTTACTCATTAATTAACATTAAAAAAATTTTATGCAAATAATGGTGTTTCATTTATGTACTACTGATGCCTACAATTAACAAACTTAACTAGAATTCCTTCAATATAAAATTTGAGTACTTGGACTTGTTACAGAATAACTTATGTTAAAAGGAGTGGTAAGCAATGATGATCCATGAGAAAAGATTATTTTTAAGGCTTCTATGGGTATGAAATGACTTATTCTTCTCTTTGCTCTACTTTTGGGTATATATTTTCCTTATTCAGTGTGAGGTTTATTTATGTCTTACTACTCCGTATTATTAATTTATTTTTTGTAGGATTTTAATAGCTCACTGGGTGTTAATTTTAATTTATTATACATTTTCTTGAAATGCAAGGCCACTTGTGAAATGTTTCCACATTTTGAAATATACTCACAAAAAGTTATGGGGGAGAAAAGCATATGGCATCTGTCATGTCTGTTTTATTTTCCTAAAAGGCCATTCATTTTTCTCTTCTAGTGTCACTCTGTTTGAATGAGAATAAACAGGATAGATTTATGGTTGGAGGACACAGGAAAACAACCTGTCACACACTCACAGAACACTGATGTTGAATGGTTGTGAAAACTGTTGCTAACTTTATTAAATGGAATTTGGTGATTTTTTTATTTTAAAATATCTGTATTCTTAATTATAATTAGTAATTTTATCCATCTTTATATGAATAGGGAAGAAAGGGAAAGGAAAAGAGATGAAATTCTATTTTAATAGATATGCATTTTATATAAAAGCCTTCAGTCTGACCTAAAGTGAATTTTGTAATAAAACCATGCCTAATTCCACTGTTTAGCAATTAGATATCATATTTCCAAGAAAAAATTATTTAAAAGATTGCTTCTCTTTCCATGTATTATGTTGAAAAATAGTTGTCTATGGAGGCATTGTGTACTTCCAGGTTCTTTCTTTTCTGTTAGTTGATATGCCTGATTTTATCTTGATAACCTACTGGAAAATAGTTCTTAGTTCCACTTTGTTCTTTCTATTCTAGATTGTGTGTGTGTGTGTGTGTGTGTGTGTGTGTGTGTGTGTGTGTTTACACAAATTTTGGATTTAGTTTTGAAGTTCCTTTTGAAAATACTGCAGAGAATCTATTACCAACTTTGAACGGCACAGAAAATTAACATTATTTTAGTTTCTAATACATAATAATCACCAGGTTTATATCTTCCTCTGTTTCTCTTATTGGTATTAAACAATTTAAAATGTAGCTATCTTTAATCATTTTTCTAATGCTTTAACTTGCTATTACAATTTTAGTGTGTGTGTGTGTGTGTGTTTGTGTGTGTGTGTGTGTGTGTGTGTGTGTGTGTGTGTGTGTGTGTGTGTGTACAACTGTGTGAAATGACATACATGTGGAAGTTAGTGGACAACTTTTAAGCATAGGTTCTCTGCTTTTACCATGTATGTTGTTGGTTTTGAACTCAAATAATCTGCCTTGGTGGCAGGCACCTTCCTCTTCTTGGTGTCCATTTTGGGTTGGATTTTATCTTTCATATTTGGGGAAAAATGTGTTGTTTTTAGCAATTGCAAATGTATTTTTGATTTTGATAACATATTGTTTGCTTGCAACAATGCTACTGCTTTCTTCAGATACAAATCTCATGCATTCAAAGTTCAAATTGTTCCATGGAAAGCAATAGAGTATAGCACTTAAGAATGTGGATGCTGGAAGCCACATAGTGCAATTCACACTCACAGTATCCTACATATAAATTTTTGAAGTACAGTAAACTGCCTAAGTTCTTCCTGTCTTAGGTTGTCCATTGGTAAACACAGGCTAACAATTTCCTTAATGTTTGCGATAATGAATTGATTCAACATTTTGGATATCTTAAAACATTATCTAGCACATAGCTCAGAAAGTGACAATATCATTGTTTTTAATATGTAGTGACTATATTTATTATTAAACAAACAATTACACACATCAGATACTTATACTTTAATTGTATGTCATAATGTCATAATAATGGGTCAAAGTCTACATTTTAATAAATGTACGACTACTTATAAATATTACCATCATATTAATCATTTTGGACATATACTGAATGTTTATCATGCTTATAGTTGCTAGAACATTAACAAATAGTGTATGTATATCAATATTTTAAATGAAAATTAAAATTATATCTACATATAACAAGAGATACACTCAAATTGAGTCTTGACTAACTCAAACCAGTGACATTAACCACCTCACTATGTAGACAAAAGGAAGGTTCATTTATTCAGAAAAAAAGTGGATTAGATGAAAAATGGAGAAATGTTAAAGTAGCCAATAATGTGCAAGCATCAGAATATTGTATTCATTTACTGATAACGAAGTCATGAATTTATAATTTGGAATACAGTACAAATATTTTTTAACATTTCTTTTTTATTGACAAGAATAAAAGCTATTGGCAAATAATTTCTAATCTTATTTTGACAAACAGTTTGGCTTTACTCTTTTACATTCTATCTCTATTTAAAATTTTAAGAAAGATGTGATTCTATGTACCACTTATCCTGTTCAAAACAGTTCCCAGGTAAAATAAGGTGCCCTTCTCTCTCCCACATCTCTTCAGATTTTCCCCATTAATGCTTCTTTCAAATGGTTCTTGACTCTGTGTAAACAGCTCAACAAATATTGGAAAATCAATTTTTCTCTCTTTAGCAAAGATACTTATTGAAGGTACTATGAAACCACCAAAGCATTTGAAAATTACACTCTAAAGAGATCAGCTTTATTTACCAAGTCAGTAATATAATCTATGCCATGACTTTTATCCTTTAGCAAAGGATTTGAAAGGTTAGATTCTGTTTTGTGGGATTTTTTTCTGACAGAAGTGAACAAAATGAAAACAAAACAATGTGGAGAGTTACAAAGCTTATCTTTTATATATAGTTTATATATAAACATATATTTATGAAGTATATATGTATACAAGTATACACACACACATATATATATATATATGTATAAAATAGTCATATATGTCCCCTCTAAAATGGCTTTTATTAAGATTCATTATTATAGTTTTAGGAAACTTGGTATTAGTGTTGATTATTAGAAGAAAAAATATATAGTATAATCGAATGTCACAGTATTAATACATAATTAAAATATAAATAATGACATTGGATTGTTTCATAATTCACTTGTGTTTGATTTAATACATTACTTACAGTGATCTTAGGTAATGCCCTGCAAACATTGAACTCCATGTTTTTTTTTTGTATGAATTTTTTTAATATTTTTAAAATTATGTAAGGGCTTATCTACAAGATATAATAACAATGGCTTCAGTACTGTAAAAATGTACAGTATTCAGTATAGGTGTATTGTTGAAAGTTACATAATATGATGATAACCATAATTATTTATATAATACTAAGGTTTTTTTAATTTGTGACAATAAATTCTCACAAATGAATCATTGGACTTAGTTTACCATGCCAATAGCAATGCATGAGCTTCTCGGTTTTATATTGAACTCTTAAAGATCTGTCTGGTGAACCATTTTTATGATGTTAGTACTTGTCCCTGGCCATGTTTTTATTGACATTCGCTGCACTATAATCTGATCAACTGTTTCCTGAATTTTCTTATTCCTACTATACATGAAATAAGATAATACAATTCAAGAAATTCCCAGAGATAAGGAAACATTTAGATCAGATATTTAAAACATCATCAGGTGAGGCTTAGATTATAAACTCAACAGATTTTACATGATGGTATTATACTAAAATAGTACTTACTAGAAGGATATCAGCAATAACTAAAGAAATATGAATTAACTTAGTATATAAAAACGTTCATTCAAAGACAAAGCTGTAGGATGAGTGGGAGGCAAGTAAATTAGAAATATGGAATACAGTGCTCCACGGTACAGGTTCATTATTGGGTAACAACTAAGAGCCCTGAACAAACATTCAGAAGGACAAACTTCAGCATCAAATGCCCTGCATTCTGAAATTAGTATACCTACCATATGGCCCCATGGAATTTAAAATTACCCTGCTAAGCTTGTTCTAATAGGCACTGTTTCCTTTCAGACATGTGTTTTCTAGTCCTATTCCCTGGTGCCTGGCTTGTTATTCTTTTTGTCAATTAATCATCTTTCTTGATCCCTGCAGGTTAGGTGTAGATGAATTTATAAACAGATTTATCAAATAAGAAACACAAAGCCAAATACAGAGATAATAGCAGAAGAGATCAGAGTGAATAGCTATGACTAACCTTAGCTTACCACCAGCAGTAGCTTCCACAGAGAGAGCTTCTTCCTGCCTGACCTATGCTTTTATTGCCTTCCTGTTCTGCCTTCTCATTGGCTCTAAGCCCAGCCACATGAATTCCTCGTCACTTCCTGTCTATACAGACCTTCAGGTCTCTATGTTTGGTATTGGGATTAAAGGCTCCTCTCACCATGCTTGACTGTGTCCTTGACCACACAGAGACTCTGCCTGCTATGTGATTGGATTAAGGGCATGGGCTACCACCGCCTGACTTCTGTTTATGGCTCGCTGACCTCTGATCTTCAGGCAAACTTTATTTCTTAAATACAAATAAAATATCACATTTCAGCACAAATAAAGTATCACCAGAGTTAGGGGTATTGGTTCTTCTTAGTCATGCTGCTATGACTCATTCCACATATACAATAAATGTTAATGTCAGACATGATAACACGTGCTTGTAACCTCAGCCTTCTTAGAGCTGAACTGGGAGAATCAGAATATAATTAAAGGCTGCACTACATAATAATATGTCTCACAAGAAAAACAAGTAATACATTAATCTTCTTACTAAAATATTGTGTCTATATTCCACTTCTAGGTACTGACTGTGCTTTGGGGTGGATATCATGGATTAAGATAATACCAAGTGGGACCAGAAACATTTCTCAGTTCATAAAATCTTGGTTTAAAAAGTAAGAAGTTATAAAATTTTATCCCAGAATAGGTATACAGTAGGACACCTTAGCACTAATTTGTAATTCCAGTGCTTTTAAACATACAAACACCAGCACACAAAAGAGAGATATTTTAAAAAACAATAGCAGCTCAGTAATCAAGATAAGTGATATTTAAAGAAATTTACATATGAAATTAATTCACTATATTAAAAACAATATGTGGTTACATCAATATTGGTGTTATTTGTTTGGTTACATGGGATTATTGTGTATTGAGAGCTATCCAATACTCCCATAAATGTAGATTTACAAAGATTGATGATGACTGGAATGAATTCAGTGACTTTGGTTTTCCTATTGTTTTCTTACACTAAAATTTATTCTCTTTTTCTCCCTGGAATAAATGCAGAAAAATGTTTTGCTCAGTGTGTGCATGCAAACGCATGTGCATGCACCAGTTTCCTTCTGCTGCAGGGTCTCAAGCAGCTTAGAAGGGCACTGTCCTCCTCCTGCCTTACCTAAAGCATACAGCAGATAAACCTCATGCATTATGTGCCTGTCAGCCTACTTCACAGATGTGAACTTTTATACCTCATTTATCCATCCTCTGGCTCTTGCTTTCAAGAATTGAGACTAGAGATTGCTCTTCATTCTCACTAAATCCACATGTACTTTAGCTGCTTCTGGATGAGAACAAATCTGAGGCTGTCCCAACACTGAGCACTGGGGTGCGTTCTGCTGCTATGCATCGTCTGGGAGTTTCTTATCTTGGCATTAATCATTTATTTGACCCCTCATTTCTATTTTTCATGAATCACTTCTACATGTTTAAAAGGGTAGGGCTACATGAAAAAAAGAAGACATACTCAGCTGCCTTGACCACTTGTGTGTTTTTGCACATATTCTGAGAACAGAAGCAGGTCTCTGCGTGTGCTAAGCACGCTCGCTGCCTCTCAAATGCATCCCCTTCCCAAGGTCCTGATTCTCTCATGTGTATAACAAAGTGCAAAAGCATTCTAGAGTGAGGATGGCTCATGCGATAGAGATGGCACTGACAGAGCGCAACACATCTTGTACTTGGGATATTTGTTTCCCTTTGATTTCCACTTGAGGGAAAGAGAATTACTTAGGACTAATTAGGAATCAGTAAGACATAACACTGGGGCCCAGGTATCTAGGGCAATTCAGTGGATATCTTGCTGCCCTATTAGCAAGAATTGAATACTTTTGCAAAGTTATTTTTCTCCCTGTGGTAGCCGATCTAATTATGCAAACCCATAAAGGAAAGTGTTATTTATTAGGTGTACATTTCTTTTTACTTTCCCCCTGCAGTGTGATCCCTTCAGCGGAGTCACACCAGCATAAAATTTCTATTATAGGAAACTATTCATTTCTCCGGTTTTTTCTCTGTTTGTTATAAAAGATGAAAATAGCTGCTTCTTTTTTAAATATTTTCTCTAAGTTACAGAAGCTTAAAATGCCTGTGATGATCTTGGATATGTCCTAAATTAATATTCAACAGCTCATTAGATGCAGTGGAGTTTGAAACATATATCATACACATCTTTGAAAATCTTTAATATAAGCTCATGGAAAAGTCAATTTTCTTTCATGGTTTTATGTTTAAAAGAAATAATAGTCTAAAGAAATAAGGTAATTTTTAAGGAATATAGTACATGATCTGGAAATACCAATTTTGAACAAATAATAGTTGCATGGATTTTGAAAGAATAAAGAAACTTTCATAGGTCTGTACAGAGTAAGAATGCCATTTTTCATAAAGAAAATTCTTTTGAAGACACTTGCATTAGGAACCTCCATATAACTGTGAAAAAAATACTTAGACAAAATTAGAAGGAATATTTAGGCTAATGGTTTAGATGTTTCAGTCCAGAGTTACCAGCTGCCATCTTATGGGAATGAAGAGCATGGCCACAGGAATCTGTGATTGGTAAGCCCCTTCAGCTCATGGATGTCAGGAAGCAGAAACCAGGACAGTGGAGAACATGGTGAACACACAGGGTCATCGAATAATCTACCTCCTCTAACCAAGTTCTCCTTTCTACATTTTTTAGTATCTCCCAAAGTCAGACCAGTTTTACTAGGAATCCAAGGTACTATTCATGGGTACATTATACTTAAACCATAAGGCTAAGAAAATCCTAAGTCACATAAATGTGGTTAATATTATATTAATAATAGTGTTATCAAAATAATTTTGGTGACATTTTGAAAGCACTTTAGAATGGAATTGTATGACTTTTCCCTGGGTGAGACATGGATGAAAAAGTTTTCCCATTAGAAAGTCCACTCTCTGCATTTAACTAGTAAGGATATAAACACACATTGAAAACACAGGCATGTGCATACACACACACACACACACACACACACACACACACACACACACACACACACAGTGTTAGTACAGACCGAGGCAAGTAGAACAATGGAGCAGAATAAACAACTTAGAAATAAAGCTGAATGTATATAATCACCTAATTATCTGAATGAACACAATGGGAAATAAAGTACATGTGCAAACAAACATGAAACTGAACTGTCATATTTGTTGAATAAATACCTAAGGACAGACTTGAAATTTCAAATTTCTTCTACTCAAGCATTGTGAAGTAGCAATGTGATTTTTTAAAAAATCATACTCTGAGTTGTGTTAGTGCTGCCGATATGCAGTTGAATGTTGATTTATCCACTGTGGCATTAGCAACCTAGTGATGGCTTTGCCTCCCTCACCAACCATCAGCTGCCAATGGTTCCTATGCTATGGGGTAGGACAGGGAGAAAGGAGGACATTAAGTTGAAAGAGTTGTGCTAGGACAGCTTCTGGGAGATTTGGAGGATAAGAATAGGAAGTTGGTAAGACAAAGACACATTGTGCATTTGCAAACAAAATTTCAAAGATTATAAATAAGGACACATATTTGAATAAGGAGGAAAGTGAGGTATCAGAACACCGCATGAAGGGAAATGAATATCATTCAAATATATCACATGGAATTTATAAAGAACTAATAAAAATAAGAAAAAATAACGATATTAACTTGGCAGGAGAAATGGGGTAGCTCTGGGGGGATTAAAGAAGCAGGAATAGAAAGAGAATATGACCAAAACACATGAGAGGCATATATGAAATTCTCAAAAACTCACTAATAGTGTTGATTTATAAAGCATGTTGATATTGACTTTGCAATTATTTTTTGTATCACACGAAAAATGCAAGCAACAAAATGAAAACTAGACAATTAAAATTGTATCTTTAAAAAAGGTAGTGACACACAAAAAAGGATTGATCAAATATTTGAAGTGGCAGTTCATAGCTAACTTCTTTAAATAATACAGTTCAATAGCAAAATACAAAATGTAAATAATTCAATTATTAGCTGAATTACTTAGTTTTCCTAAAGAGTTCATGAAAATCACTGCTCATACTCAGATAAAGCTATTATAAACTAAGAGACATGCAGATCTCATACTCAGATAAAGCTATGAAAACCATTAAAAACTAAGAGACATGCAGATGAAAAATACAGTGCATAATATTTTTTCCTTCCATATCAGTTCAATGCATGATTCTTGTTTGGAAAGTTCATGAACTACACACTGAAATTCTAGGTTTGAGTAAACATTAACACTAGCAGTTGCCAAAACACATGAAAGAGTAAATACCTGAGATTTGTTTGAGGTTATTGTCTACATTGCTTTAAGAACTATACCACTTGCCTACTAGTAAATGCTTATTAAGTGTATGATATGGCAAAAATAATCTGAAGACAATATTATTTTGGTTTAGCTCACTAAAGACCAACATTTATTAATTAGGCAATTGTTTCTCCTTGTTAGGCATGATAGCCTGGGAAACACATTAGGTGGACTCAATAAAACTTTATTAAAGAAAGATAAATGTAGCAGGATTCTTAAAAGTTCTTATTAATAAAATCAAACCCGAGGCCAGTTATTGGGGTCAATGCTGGTAGATCAGAGAGACAGAACAAGCCACAGCTAACCTCACCTTGCCAATCCTCAGCTGGTCTTGTTTCCTCAGACTGGAAGCTTCTGTATCCTCAATCCAGAATGAATCTCAGCTGAACTGTGCTACTCGAAAGCCTGAAGCTTAACCAGCCACATGCTTAACCAGCCAAATGCTGCTAGTTTCTGGTCCTCACGCCTTACATATCTTTCTGCTTTCTACCACCACTCTCTGGAATTAAAGGCTGGCTTTCTGGGATTCAAGGCGTGTGTCACCATGCTTGGCTGTTTCCAATGTGGCCTTGAACTCACAGAGATCCAGAGGGATTTCTGTCTCTGGAATGCTAGGATTAAAGGCGTGTGCTATCACTGCTTAACTAGTGGCTTTTCTGTTCTCTGACCCCAGATAAGTTTATTAAGGTACACAATATTTTGGGGAACACAATACCACCACAGATAAATATTATCAAAACTCTATAATGAAGGTATAAGCATTCTTCTTCTTTATAGGCATACTGATAAATACTTATTAAGTTTTTAAGACTATATATAAATAATTGCCCAATGACATTGTGGTTACAGAAGGTTTTCATTCCAGCCTTTTAAACTGTACTGTAGTAATAAAAAATGGACTTAAATTTATGTCTTTCTTTGAACAATCTTTATTGCTTTTAATAGATTTTTTAACATATGTTTTTACATAATTTGTAAAAATACTTGCTAATTAAAATAAACAATAACATGGTATTTTTCAAAGTTTTGGAAATCTGACATCTTGATTCACTCATCACAGAGTGAATCTGAACCTCATTTGAATGCATGCGATTCTGTTAGTCTTCAAATTTGGTTTGATCTAGCCTCTTCATCACCTCCATTACTCAAGAGCTTATCGACTTGACATATAATTATTACCCTAATCTAAATGGTTAAGTGCAAAATCTTTGCACAGTGCTTTGCATTTAATGAATGCTTAGAAATACTGTGGAAAATCATTAAAAATCAAATGTTGATCACATCAAAAAAGTTTAGGATTTTATCTTTAAAAACTTGAATATATTCTTTCTCGACATTCACATTCATCCCCTCTGCTCTTTTTATGATTCAGAGCTTTCTAAAAACGTATCTGAGAAATCATTTTAACACTTTACTTACAGATGTAGTTTCAATACAGCCCTATAAACTTATAGTGTTACTTTCTCTCATTTAATTCCTAGGTACATATTGAAAATGTACTTAGTAAAAGAAAAAAACGGGAAAGAAGTAAACATTGCACTTAGTCACTTTACCATGTCCACAAGCTGAATACATGAAATGTAATTATATATTAGAGATATTGTTTCTTTTTTCCGTAAATGGTTGTGGTAGAATTTTAAATGATAAAATGCTGTGAAGCAGAGACATGGACATCACACGCGTGTTCTCTCATCATCTCTTATCCATGGCAGTCTCACTTTTAACCCTAAACTTCTCTTTCTTTAGTATTTATGTAATGCATGATGTGAAAAGTCCCAGGAAGCTCTCCCACATCAGAATGATTGTAACAATATGAAAACAAAAAAACAAAACAGAGCATTTTCAGTGATATAATTTATATACCTTAGACTCATACAGTTGGCAGAAAATTCCTATTTGATGAGCATATGTGTACATCAGTTAGCACAGCTGTGATATAAAACTGTTTATATCCCGCTGTAATCAGTGACTCCAATCCAATTGTGGCTCCTAGACAAACTATCCTGTTTCTTTTCCTATGGCTTTAGTTTGGGTTAGAGGTCATATAAATATTAACACACAGGATGGTAGCATCGCATAGTGTTTTTACCTCCATGTGTAATTTACTTCATTTAGAATTTGGAAGTCAACTTTAACTATATTGTTTCAACATCCTGGCTTTACTTTCCATCTAATTTAAGGAAAAATTGTTGTATGGATGGGCCCCATTTTCTTTACCCACTCATGCTGGGCCATATTGGGGTTTAACATTAATTGTGAAAGGTTCCTTGCTGATTTCCATAATTGCAACAATTTGCATTCTAGCCAATAATGTACAAAATATAGCTTACCAACATTTTTCCTCAATATTTATTTTATTTTGCTATTAAAATATCCATTATAAAAGATGAGTGGTAACATCTCTTTGTGCATTCATAAAACTTCGTGAGAATGTTGTAGAACACCTCTCATGGAACTGCTGGCATTTTGTATATATTCTTTATTTAAAAAACCTTCATTATTATTAATTTTGCTGTTATTATTTATTGTGTGTGTATATGAGATAGAAAGGAGGAAGGGAGGGCGGGAAGAGAGAGAGAGAGAGAGAGAGAGAGAGAGAGAGGAGGGAGGGAGGGAGGGAGGGAGGGAGGGAGGGAGAGAGAGAGAGAGAGAGAGAGAGAGAGAGAGAGAGAGAGAGAGAGAGAGAGAGAGAAGCAAATAGCACATCTCTTGGAACTTGAATTACAGGCAGTCTTGAGCTGCTCCACCTGGATGCTGATGAATTTGGATTCTCTGAAAACTAGCAAATGTTTTTAACCACTGACTCATTTCTCTAGCTCTGTATGTTGTATCTAGTATATATCATCTTCAATCTTCTACTTCCATTCATCAAATTTTAAAATTTAATCTTTATTGAGTAAAGTAATAGTTGTTTCTGTTAAAACTGTGCACTAAGAAAAAATAAGTTTTTTATATGTGCCATGTAAAAGACAAGTATATTTCAAATCATTAATAAGTATGATGAATAAACAATTCATAATCATGTGTGTACATCTACCTATTCTCCATCTCTACTTCTCTATAATAATACAGACATTATCTTAGTGATTGCAATGGTTGATGGAAAGACAATAAATGATTTCTCTCTTTTAATTTCTTCATTTTATGAAGCTCTGAGAAATTTTCAAGGGTTGTACACTTGTTAAGTAAGGGAAGAGTTTAAAAATCACAATCCACTCATCCTTTGGATGCAGATTTCAGCAGAAAGAGGAGGAATGGTTTGATATTTGGTAACTTACAAAATTATGCAGAAAATTAGTTATTTCTCCATATTTTTTGAGGCAAATAGCAACTATTAATTTCAAGATTTATATTGAGACAAACAGCCCCAAATCTTCACCCTAGCAAGCAACTGCTTCAGATTTCTCCAGGAAATTTTCAGTTTTATGTACACAATATTCATAAAAAGCAGATAAAATCTATATTATTGGACATAAACTGATATTTGTAGTGACTATAGTTATGGTGGTGATTATTTATGAATGACTGTATGACAATAACAAAATATTTACCTACATGTTATTATTTTGTATTTCTTTGTATTATCAATTATTTCAAGGAATTACATAGTTATAAACAAATCAAAGTGTGAGGTATAAAAGACACAGTTTAATTCAATGAGTGACTTATTTCATTTATAAAATTTAGGTAGGTGAACACAAACACACACACATATATTTATATGTATATATAAAAACCAGACAAAATTAACTGCCCATAAGTAGTATCACATTTAGCTACTGAGTTACAAAAGAATTATTATATTAAATAAGTAAGATTTCCCCAGTGATAAAAGACAGTTAAAAAATATTACTTCTGTTATAAAGCTGCAAATTCTATTAGATTTCTCTGGCTCTGGTTTTATGATAGGAAAAATAATATGAACCTTAATATAATTTTGTCTTTGTGAAAAGAACAGAGAATATCATGGAGAAAGTAAAAATGTCTTTCATATTTCTTTACTAGAGTTCTACACTATCAAGTTTTTGATTTAAAAGACCAGGGGAGGAAAAACATGTCTTTTATTAAAAAGGAGAAAAATTCTTTCAAGGTATAGAACTTTCCAAACACAAATATATAATTCCATTTTCATTAAAAAATGTCTTACTGGTGATACCCTTTACCAATTACTGAATAAATAAAAAGTGTTAATTAAGCAGTTGTGCTTTCATTCCCCTTTTACGCACTGGTTCTGTTATTTATATCTTGAAAGTTTGAAATTCTGCAGGCTGGGAAAATGACATTAGGCACATGCCCAATAGACCTGGTGACCTCAGAATGATTCCTGGGACTCACATGGTAGGAAGAGAGACAACTTCGTTTCGTTTGACCCCCAAATTCAAAAATTCATCTCACTTTCATAACTTCTCTACCCATACAAATTAGTATCCTTCATTTAAAAAAAATCAAAATTTTTTTCAGTGTCTTGACAAAAGAAAAAAAAAAGATTTCACTAAGATGAAATTCCAAGCAGAAATTGTTAGCATTAAAACTTGTATTTTCACTGTTATTACTGTCATCTATTAGATTATGATTCATCAGTATATATTAAAATGTACTTCAGCAAGACTTGAAACATTCCCCAATGTTTGCAATGGAGAATTCAGGACATTAACTCACTCTATCAGATTCAGCAAGATTAACCTGGGGAATAATGGATATCATGTATGAAATATTAAGAAAGTAGAACCAATTTTCAGCAAATGTTTCTTTAATCTATTTTGAACAAGTGTGCCCATAAGTTGCTTAATATTAGTGGCACCTGAGAACTTTGAAAGAAGAAGCAACTGTATCCCTACCTAAGTGGTAGTTAAATTTATTTTATGTGTAGATATTGAAATCCAAGTTTCTATAGGTTAAAATATCTTTTTACTTAGGAAAAAATTTGTAAATCTCATTTGCTCTCCAGACATCCTTAATGAGTCCTAACTCGTTTACAGACATAGCTCCAGCATTTATTTATTGTAAGTATTTTGTACTCTGGATTATTTTTGGACCACATGGCCATCTTGTTCTCAGGTTCTATTGTTCTGTATATTACATAAGAAACACACACCACTGGTAAATATTTGGTAGATTTTTTTTCCCTTAGAAACTCTATCGTAAGGACATTGAGTAAATTCTGTTTATTTTAAGGGAATCACATGTTGAGTATTGTCTCAAACCCGAAACCAAATGGTCATACCCTTGTATCTCTGTATAAAAACCAGACCTTACTGCATTTTGGGTGTCCTAGATTCTGGACTTGGCACGAGATGAAAAGTGTGTGTGTGTGTGGGGGGGGGTACACTATCTTTACTATATAATATTGTTTGCTCAGCACCCCCCTACTGGGCTGATAGAGATCTTCCTGGCTAAATTTTTTCCATGCTTAGCAGTATCATCAAATGGCAAAATCACGGAAAGTCTGTGGGGAGAATATATGGAACTGACTCGGGTTATAGTTCTTCAGATTCAACTTAATTCAGCTTACTTTTCAAAGATTGTCAAAATTCCTCATTTACTTATGTGGGTTTAGTGCAAGTCAGCAACAGTAACAATGAAGATTTCTGTGTTCCAATTTGTTGAGAATTCTGAGTTATTCTTTTTTAAAACTATATTGAAATAGTCTGTCTTCAGCCAGGGGTTGGGGCTCATGCCTTTAATCCCAGCAGAGTTAGATGGTAGAGGTAGGAGGCAGAAGTAGGTGGATCTCTATGTGTTCAAGGACAACCTACTCTACAGAGTGAATTTCATGACAGTCATGACTGTTACACAGAGAAACCCTATCATGAAAAACAAACAAACAAACAAAATCTATCTCCTTGTACATTAATACCTAAAGGTTCCACCGACTTACATCACTAGTTTAACATATATAATGATATTTAAAAGTATTAAGTTAAATCTTTCAATTTAACTTGTAAAAATTAAAGGCCTAAATCCTAAATTTTTGGTGTTGTGAACAATCTTCATTTTTATCATTTTACTAAATTGCTTTTAAAATTAAGATAATTGTTTGAAAATCTAGTAGAGATATTCTGTAGATAGAGGATAGCCAATATAAGGCAGTGGATTCTAAAAAGGTCAAATGTGTATGTCTAGTGAAATATTTGCAATGTTTTATTTATCTGAAAATACTTTATCACTAAATTTTATTTTTATCTCCTTTATGTACAATTTAAACACAATAAATTCTAGGTACAGTAGCTTGTGACTTTAGGGATTTCAAACAAATTGAATTTATTTGATATTTTGGAGGCTTAGGTTTGATATATGTATCAATTTTAAGACCTTTTAATTGGTAGATGTAATTCTAATACTGGTTAATATCGCCCTTTGCAACTAGCAAAATAATGTAAGAATTAGTCGCAACTGCTTCAAATTATAAGCACCTAAGTAAGGATGGACCTTTCAATTTACCAGTGATTTCTTTAGTACATATGACAAGGTAAGAATCCCTAAAGATAAAATTAAACTCCCCTGTTACACCAATTTAAGAGAACCTGAAGTCTCTTGAATGTGTTGCTATAAATGGAGAGTGGCTCACCTCTCTCAATGCACAGTTCTGTAAGATGTAATGTGCTCTCATTTATGATATTCATGTTATATTAAGCCACCACAAACACTCAATCTATAAATAGTGAAGTATTATATTCAGTGGAAGTATTAGACATGGTTTAAGGAAACTTCAATTGGAACATTTTCCTCAACTGAATACCATTCAGATTCATTTTGCAATGACCTATTCATGCATCCTGTCCTTAAAGCATTGAAAACTCTTTGTGTCACTTTGTGGGGGTATCTTAAAGTTTTCCCTAGAGGTTATAGATCTTTACACTCTGGTCTATTGCTCAAAACTGCAAATTTAACATACATGTCTGTGAAAATGAAATAAGTCAGCACTGACTAAGAGGGTTTATCTGTTTCTTGATTCTAGGCATGTATATATGCATGTACACACAAGCATGTACACACACATGCACATACATACAAATATACACATGCACACACATACACACACACACACACACACACAATATGTGGTCTAAGGAACTATGCATTTAGAGGCTTTTGATGGAGTGACCTCATGTATATATCAGAAAAATTATTACTACTTATAGATATAGGGATTGCTGATCATGAACATTGAACCAATCACCATTTTATACCATACTGGGATGTAGTTGTTCTAACACAATTAACTTTCCACAAAGGCAAACTTTGATATTCTAATATCAATTGGCTCTTCATTATATTTGAGTCACTTTATCAAAATCACCAACCAATAAAATGTACAAAATAGATTGTGGAAAAAAAAAAGGACGTGCTTATTTTAGGATGGCTGATATAGGGAGTGAAAGTGTCCCATTGTTTAGTCTTCTTGGATGGTAAGTGCATTGGATGATTCAAAGATTTTGAAGTTTTGAGCCTTTCTGGAAGTGTACGTGAAATTATCATGAGACTTGATTTTTTACTAAAAGTTAAGTGATTAGGCAAGTTTTCAAACACTGAGTCCCAAGAATAAGACTAAACTGTATAAATGAAAATACACCTACACCACCTTTACAGAATATGATAACCTATATTTTAATTGAACTCAATGATAAGTGTTGATGGTTAATAATAAATATTAATGTTTTATTATAATTGTTTCTGTGTTGATCATTTTAAGTGGATTAAATTTAATCTTTTTTTTTTCTTTTGTGGTTTTTCAAGACAGGGTTTCTCTGTGTAGCTTTGCGCCTTTACTGGTACTCACTCTGTAGCCCAGGCTGGCCCCGAACTCACAGAGATCTGTCTACCTCTGCCTCACAAGTGCTGGGATTAAAGGCTTGTGCCACCACCGCTCGGCTAAATTTAATTTTATGGCAATACTATGCTCAGACACCATTATACCCACATTTTTGGATGGAAGAACTGAATTATGAAACTTAATTAACTTTAATAAGATTACATAGTTTGTGAGTGATGGAGTAATAATTGAACTTACATAGTATGACTCGATAGGCTGTAACAACAATCACTGCAGTAAATTTTGTTAGGATTTTTCCAAGACTCAACTCTTTAAATATTGGTATGATAAGTGATTTTTTGTTTTGCTTATTGGTATGTGTTTGCATGGGGTGGGGTGGATGGGTGGGTGCACATGAGTATGCATATATAAGAAAGTTCAAGATCCAGGTCATTTTTTGGCCTCATGAGGACCCACACTTATTTCTCTCTCTGTCTCTCTGTCTCTCTGTCTCTCTCTCTCTGTCTCTCTCTCTCTCTCTCTCTCACACACACACACACACACACACACACACACACACACACACACACGAATAAATCCTTTTAACTGAGAGTAGTGACTGTGATTTTGAGGCCAGCCTGTAGTAGGTAGCTGCTCCAGCTCTGACCTGGAAGCACTACCCCTAGTGAGGCTTCTGGTAACTGCTATGTCTACCTATGACCTGCCCCTGGTGTGGGGGCCGAGATGGGAGCCCTTAAGACCCGAGATCTGGATGTGTTGGTCCTCTTTGTTCCTGGTGATCCTGGATGCTGGAAGACAGACTGAGTCAGCGTTCTCCAGAGAACACTGCTTGACTGCACCTCACCTCTTCCAGATTCTGTAACCAACCCCTTTACTGGCTGTAAGTTACCCCAAAATAAACCTCCTTTTTAACTACGTGGAGTTACCTTGATAAATCCTCACATTACCAGCCTAGTCTACAAAGTTAGTTCCAGGACATTCAGGGCTACAAATAGAAACCCTGTCTTAAAAAACCAAAAGAGAGAGAAAGAAAGAAGTTAATGCATGACTGGTGGGAGTATTAAGGATGCTGTAAGTGTGCATTTCTAATGAGATCACAGTTAAAGTACTCAGAGAGAGTTTTTCTAATTATACACACACTCTTCTATGATGCATGTGGCTTTATGACATTAGCCCATTTCTATCAAACCATTATGACAAACTATATTACTTGAGGTAAACTGGGAGGAACAATTATATTTGCTTTCCATTACTCCAAGAAAAGAATTAATTTATTTCTGTCACCATTAAAATGGCCAATACACTACAGCCTGACATCTGTAACAGTGAATTGCCCTTGGAATTAAAATTGAATTATTGTCTTTCACATGTAATACAAAAAAGTGTTATCACAAATTTAGAACAGCAGATACGTGTTATACATATACTACAAATCATGTAGTATACACCATGATTTAATTGTGGATACAGCTATTTTGAAAACCTCCAAGTATTTACTTACTTTTAAACTACAGATATTTTATATATTTATTTACTTTTAAAACTGCTTTAGTTTTGGGATGATAGCATAATTACACTTTTTTATATAATTTTCCCTTCTCATTTTTCCCTTCAAATCATTGCCTATACATGTCTCCCTCTCCTTTATATCCATGGGCTATTTTCTCATAATTATTGCACATATATATGTATTATGTATGTATCTATGTATATATGCATATGTATTCCTAAATATAACCTCATCAGTCTATATAATTTACTCACTTTATATTGTCAAATTTTAATTATACAGAGTTATGGGATTCTGTGACTTTAGAATACAGTAAGGATTGATCAAATTATACTAAGTTATTTGAAAAGTGTGGTCCTGATGGCAAATGTCAATCTTCTAAACAAATGATAACAGTGAGGAATTATTGTGTATTAATATGATTGCTGAAGGACTCTTCTGTGGGTGATACTATAGTATAATAAATTATTTATTTCTTACTACTATCTGAAATAAGTTCTTCAAGATTCCTAGTAAATCCTAGTTATAATATTAACATAGAATGTATTTAGAGGACAAAATATTTAATTGATCTTTTAACCTTTTTAAATGAATCCATTATGAATAATTCAACTGAAAAAATACATTATTTCCAATTATCAATTCAACTAAAACTTGTATCAGTTTTATAGGAATGCTTTTGAATGTCATTTAAACATGATAATTATTTATCTAAGGAGTTACACCTAAACAGTACAACAAACTTCATATCTTCATAAAAATATGATTCAGGATCTTTTCTTGTTCTGTGATTACAAGGACTACCTTTCCAAGTTTCTAGTTTTATACATATGGCTATATTTTTCTTAAAGATTTTTTTTACAATGTATGTATTGCTTTGCAAAATAATTTACATATTTTATTCAAAATACATTCTTCTCCAATACAATACATTCTGATCACAGTTTTCTGTCCTTTCACTACTTCCATATCCCCCACACCTACCCTCTCCCCAAAGCACATTCCCCATCTGTCTCCTCTTCAAAAAAGTTCAGACCTCCAATAGGAGACAGATAAACAAGACAAAACAAGGTACAGCAAGACAAGGCAAAGACCTTCATATGGAGACTGGATAAGGCACATCAATATGAGGAAAAAAACACCAAGCTCACAGCCATAACACATGTGCATGTGCATGCACACACATACACACACACACACACTCACACATACACACACACATATGTACTCAGAGGACCTGGTGCACACCCATGCAAGCCCCATGATTGCCCCTTCAATCTCTGTGAGCCCATATTAGCACTGCTTAGTTGATATGGTCAACCATGTTCTTCTAGTACCTTCTGATGCCTCCAATTTTCCACTCCCTCTTCTGTGAGATCTCCCAAGCACTGAGAGGAGGGAACATATGGAGACCTTCAATTTAGACACTCTCTCTCCATTTAAAGTCTGGCAGTGGATCTGTGTACCAGCTCTGACCTGATGCCAGAGGAAGTCTCTCTGATAATGACTGGACATGGCACTGATCTATGAGTATAGCAGAATATCTTTATCAATCTATTGATTTTTTTTTTCTGTCATGTTTGGTTTTACTCTAGGTCTCTGAGTATTCTGTTTCTGTATTTTGTTTCTGGCCTTCCTGGAAGTGCAGGGCATGGACTCCTTCTCTTGACATGGGCTTTAAGTTAAACCAGACATCAGTTGGCCACTTCCACAAATTCTATACCACCATTACTCTAGTATATTTTAAAGGCAAGACAGGTTATAAGTGGAAGATTTGGGGGCTGGTTTGTTTTCCAGATTTCTCTTTCCATAACCTGTAGTAGTCTACAGAGTACTTTCTAGTGGGCCAAAATAACTACAAATAGGGGTGAAAGCTTCATGAGGGCAGCAGCTCTATCTTTCTACCTTCAATGAGCTGTGCAGAAGTTGCCCTCAGCAATGGGGCCCCACTGTCAGTTTTCAGAGAGTGACCCCTGTCCTAACAACAGCCTAGGTTGTTTAGGTATTGTCAGTGGTGGCACGTCAGAGGAGCAGTGGGTAGCAATTGAAGTTCAGGTCAGCCCTCCAGAAAGTAAATCGCTGATGGATAAATATTGGATAGGCAATGCCCCAAGACCATAGACTCCAGAATGTCTTCTGCTCCTGATATGGCTTTAAATGTTTGCCACTGCCATCTTTCTCTGGTATCTGGCATGATGTGACTTGGTGTGGGGAGATCCTCACTGCCAGTAATGTAGTTTGTTTAATTCATGGAATCATCCCTTTCTAGTAGGCATTTTTTTCTTGTGGATTATTATGAAGATGATTTCTTCCTAAGCTGTACTGTCTACTTGATAATAACAATGTTAGTTTAAATAAAGTGTTGATGATAAAAAATAAAGCAAGGAAGTGTCACGCAGCTAGAACTCATGAGTTTCTATAGACAATGGCTTTGGTTAATGACTGAAAAAAAAAGAAGTGAGTCCCAATAGCCCAGCTAGTTTAAATTTTTATGTTGGGAGATGTGTTCACAGGTTTTGGAGTGCATCATAGCTGACACAAAGCTTTGAAAATAACTTAAAGTTAGACTATGATGTTTTTGTTACGTAGCTTTGAGGTAGAAAAAACCCAAGATGACAATCTATAGTTTTAGAAAGGCACATAGTTGAATGAGTAACTCAAAAAGCTCAGGGAATAAGAATAAAGCAGGACAATTATCATTGGTTGATGTGCCTTTCTTGTAAGCATTCATTGATGACCAAAGGTGATGATTAATTCCTTGTATCCATTTTTGCTCTCAATCTCCTGATATAAAAAATATCTAGGTCCCAGTGGTCCAGCAGCATGCCCCTGCCAACCATCCCCCACCACATCAATGACCACCAGAGCCACAGGCCCCACCTGCACACCTGAATGGCAGAAGAGGTGAGCATCTGAGCTCGACAGACCTGCTCTCTAGGTCCTAGATACCCCAGGGGCACATCCCATTCCCCGCCCCTTCCTATCTCAGTCCCAGTGACCAGGCACCAACATCATCCCCCCTCCAAATCCCCTGCCTCATCAGCTACCACCTGAGCCACAGGCCCCACCTGTACTAATTGGAGGAAGAGCTAACTCTGGAGCTACAGGTCCCACTTGTGTCAACTGGAGGAACAGGGACCCTGGAGGCACAGGGCGCTACCTGCACTGATTGGAGGAAGAGATGGGTAGACAGCAGTGTAAAAATACATTCAAAAACATAAAGAGCAACATGACCAAAAGAAACTAGTGGTTCTGCAATAGCAACACCTGAACACCACAATGCAGATGAAGCAGAGGAAAATGACTTTAAAAATAACTTTATGAAGATGATAGAGGCCCCTAAAGAGGAAATCAAAGTGTCCCTCAAAGAATTGAAGGAACACACACACACACACACACACACACACACACACACACACATACACTGGAAGCAATCAATAAATCCCTTAAAGAAAGCCAAGTAAAAAAAATCAAACATGTAGAGGAAATAATTCAAGACTTAAAAATTGAAATAGAGACAATAAAGAAAACACAAACTGAGGGAATATTGGAAATGGAAAATCTGGGCAAATGAACAGGAACTACAGATGCAAGCATAACCAACACAATACAATAGATGAATAGAGAATCCCAGGCATTGAAGACTCAATACAAGAAATAGATCCATTGGTCAAATAAAATGTTAAATCCAACAAGTTCTTAACACACAACATCCAGGAAATTTTGGATACCATGAAAAGATAAAAATCTAAGAATAGTAGGGATAGAAGAAGGAGAAGAATTACAGCTCAAAGGCACATAAAATATAGAAGAAAACTTCCCCAACCTAAACAAAAACAAACCTATGATGGCTCAAGAAGCGTACAGAATACCATATAGACTGGAACAACAGCAACAATGAAAGTCCCCTCACCATATAAATAATCAAACCAAGACTATTAAGAGCTGCAAAGGAAAAAGGTCATGTAACATATAAAGGTAGACCCACAAGAATTACACCTGAATTCTCAGTGGAATCTTTGAAAGCTAGAAGGTCCTGGAAAGACATTCTGCAGACAATAACAGACCATGGATGCCAGCCCAGACTACTATGCCCAACAAAACTTTCAATAACTATAGGTGGAAAAATCCAAGCTAGCTAGTCCATGATAAAACCAGATTTAAACAATACCTACCCACAAATCCAGCCCTAGAGTAAGTACTAGAATAAAAATTCCAACCCAAGAAAGTTAGCTGCATGAAAACACAGCAAATAACTAACCTCACACCAACAAATCTCAAAGAAGGGAAACACACACACACGAATAATACCACTACTACTAACAAAACAAAAATAACAGGAATTAACAATTACTGGTCATTAATAGCTCTCAATTTAAAGGGACTCAATTCACCTATAAAAAGACACAGGCTAAGAGAACAGGTACAAAAACAGGACCCATCCTTTTGCTGCATATAAGAAACACATCTCAAAGACAAACACTATCTGAGAGTAAGAGGTTGGGAAAATTTTCCAACCAAATAGACCTTTGAAATAAGCTGATGTAGCTATCCTAATATCCAACAAAATAGACTTCAAACTAAAATTCATCAAAAAAGATGGAGAAGGATATTTCCTATTCATCACAGAAAAAAGTCCATCAAGATGATATCTCAATTCTGAACATTTATGCCCCAAATAGAAGGGTACCCACATTTGTAAAAAACAACAACAGCAACAAAACAAAAAAGCAAAAAAAAACCCATTACATTGCTAATGCTTAAATTACACATCAAAACCCACACACTAATAGTGGGAGACTTCAACACCCCACTCTCACCACTAGACAGGTCTTCTAGACAGAAACTTAACAGAGAAATAAGGGAACTAACAGACGTTATGACACAAATGGACTTAACAGACATCTATAGAACATTCTACTAAAACACAAAAGAATATACCTTCTTCTTACCACCTCATGGAAATATTCTCTAAAACTGACCACATACTAGGTAACAAAGAAAACCTCAACAGATACAAAAATTGCAATAACACCCTTTATCTTATTGGATCACAATGGCTTAAAGTTAGACT